>NC_136499.1:17455610-17550610 GCF_053919585.1 Euprymna scolopes | reverse complement strand
CACCCATTTTGGGTTCAACCCTCTTCCTGATAAAATCCAATGATCTTCCAAACTTAAATCGCCCCCCCCCCCCACCCGACAAGACATGAAGCTATTTTATGCAAGGAGTAGGGCTGTGACAAGAGAATAATCTTTTCATTATTTTGACTCTCGAGTATATATCAGTTAATATCTTATACACTTTTATATAGAGTGATGTGGTTCTCGATTGATTGAATGTTTCTGTGTCGGATATATACTTGAGAGTCAAAACAATGATAAGAATATTCTCTTGTCATAGCCCAAGTAAGGAAGGAGTTACCAACAATGAAAAATGATTATTGCAAAGACAGGAGTAGCCTATTGATCTTGAAAAATAAATCAAGCTTATAGGCAGGAGAAAAACAGTCAGCAGAAAGTTCTGCAAACTTACAGTTCTTGGAAAGAAGCTACTGGAATAGGAAGCTCTATTACAACAGGGTACTAAAACAGCAAATTGATAGAAACCATTAAACCAACGAGTCAAACAAACTGGAACAAAGAATAGTCTGTGCCTGAATCAAAACGTAGATTCCATGAACAAAGCTTCTTTCTTAGAAGTGCATGCCTATGGAACTCTCTTCCGTTTGCCTGTTTCCCACCTGACTACAACTTGGATGTCTTCAAGTCCAACATAAATGATGAACCGCCCCCTTAAGATACTTTATTAAATCTCCAATACTAACGATTACTACGATACTATTCCATTGATTACTGTACACGCAATATCCCTTATCCCTGAGTGGCTTCCAGGCTTTGATAAGTGGTGACTACCATGTAAAAAAAAAAGAAGAAAAAAAAAAGACCGAGACTATCAACATCACGTCTACGAGAGACAGGTTGCAAAGGGGGGGGGTCAATCAAATTACAAATACGTTTCTGCATCTTCTGAAGAACCCTCAAATGGGACAGAGTTTCACCAGCCCAAATTGGCAACAATAGTCCATATATGGTTTGATAGTAGATTTGTTGAGAAAGTATAGATTCAAGTGTGAGAGTGTTTAGAGCAGAGATCATTTGTTGACGTTTATGTAGACAACACGGCCATCTATGGAAGCACTTCAAAGAAATTGATGATTAAGATTCTTCTGATTCTCTGTCTTCAAACCTGGAGCAATTGGAAATAAAGTGGCTTGTTATATTGAATAACTCTGAAACCATGCTTCTTTCTTTACCACCATCATTCAGATTCTCACTTTTCCAGTGTTGAAATGAATGACTACTCTTAAGGAAGAGTCCTGCTTTGATAAGCCCCTAGGATTAACTTTTCTTCCAGATCTGAAATAGAGGACTTACATGAAATCGATCGCTAAAGTTGCAGGTAAAATGGTTGAGTCTTGGTTGAATTACCATATTTCTGATGCCGTCCTCTACCTGTACAAGAGTCAAACATATTCCAAGACAGAGTTAATGTCTCCGTTCAGTCTCGAAAGACAAAGGATAGCCCTTTTAGGGGAAGCTGCACTTGTAATTGTAAGGAAAGGGTTGCACAATCTCTAACCACATCTCTCCTGAATCAGCAAGAAGAAGTCCAGGACAACTGGAAACAATGTTGAGATAAGCAGAGAGCACATACAGCACCTGAAAGTCCCAAATGGTCACCCATTTAGTACTGACCAGGTTCAACCTTGCTTAAGACAGTACTGTTGTCACATCTGTGGAGATGCCACTCATTGCTAGATTTCCTATACTCTATCTTTATTTTTATGACAGGTGCTCGACCGAGTTCCAATCTTTGGCTCCCCATCCTCTAAACTATTCACAGTAAAGACCTCGTCTTTCTCTCTCTGTGTACTTAAAAATAAACAGAACTATGAACAACGTTTCTCATCTGTTAAATACAATGCTGCAAAGCTGCCTCCTAGCTAAGCATAACATGGTCATTTGTGATCACAATCTGAAATCCTTGTTGAGCTGTCCACTTATATGATCAAATTCTGACCATTTAACCCATAGTTTCCAATTCTCTCATCCTTATTCTCAAATGGCCTTCAGGTCTTGATAAGTAGTGATTCGTTGTTTAAAAAAAAAAAAAAAAAAATGAACAGATTATTTTACCTTAAGAATGGACAAAATCCCCACCTCATTTTATCCTTCCTTCCTTATTTCTGTATCTCACTAATGACTTTATTTCTAAATATAGAGAAGACCAAATTAGATCTAGATAGCAACTACTAAAGCTTGGGGATTCCCCACATAATTTTTTTTTTTTATATATAGATAAGCTCATCTACTTTATTAATATGGTTGAGAATATGAAAATATTTATTGACTTTGTACCATTTTTTTTTTTTTTTAACTTATTTTCACACCAAACAAGGCATATTGCCACTTGGACGTAAAGGGTTACTATTTGAGATCATGTCTAGCAAAGAATTGAAGGGAGTTAAGCAGCTGGAGAACTGTTCACATTACATGTAAACTTCTGCATGTTAGTACAGTCAGGGAAGCAGGAAACATGGAGGGAATTCCAAAGTTCAGCAGTCCAAGAGAAGAAACCATTAGTGTAGAAGACAGTGAAGGGGTTGAATTTTGCTGCTTGTTATGTTAGTCAGGAGTATGTATGCTGGGGAGGCACAAGTGCTCTACGTTCAGAGCAAATTCCATTAAAGTACTTATAAAATATGCACAAGAATACAACACTGCGGAAAAGAGACAGAGGCTGAAGCTTAGCCAATAGTGTGGTACCTATTAGAATTGAGATATTTTTTTTATACCCTGTCTGTGAATGAAAGAGGAGGGACAGATGCTGTAGCCAAGATGTGGTAACAATACTCCATGCATGGGCAAATTTTGGCTTTGTAAAAATAGAGGATGCTATCTGGTTTAAGTAATTTTCTTGTACAGTAGAAGGAGCCTACATTCTTTGCAACAGCCTTGGCAATGTCTCCAATATATTTGTTCCAATTCATGTTGCCTGTGAAACATTTATGTCATCAAAATGCCATTTCTGCTTCTGATTTCACTAACAATTTTGGAAGCAATTCAAACTACGCATAAGTCGATACCATCATATAATTCATGCTGTAATTGCTGTCAAACTGTCTACCCTACATTAAGATAAATTTGTTTGAAATTTTAATGTCGCCATTATTTTGTCCAACTCGTAAAATATATATAATCTTATCGGATACAGTATATTTAACACTATATTTGCAACCGCTGAAATACTATTATTCATTATTTGATTTTGTCATTCCAAGTTTTCCTCTAACGCATCGCACTTCCCTGAAACACTAATTCACAATTTTAAGATCAATATAAAAGAATCCATGGTAAATTGTTGATATGCATATTGGGGGGGGGGTATTTATAGCTGAAGTAGCTATATCAAGATTCTCTGTGGGACCGAAAGAACAGCCGAATTGCGAGATCAGATGAATGGAGACCACCCAACAATGCTTAGATAAAAAATTTGTATTGTGCCATCTTTTTTTGTTGAATGAATTGATGTGTAAAAAACTACTTCACGTTTCATTCATCCAAAAACAAGACACGGTTGTTGAACACTGCTCATCTACCCTTAAAAAATAAATAAAAAAGGACACTTGTTTAAATAGACATGCCACAGTTTGTCGGATTTATTTACAATTGCTGCAATTCAGAAAAAGAACTTGTTTGTGGAGCCAGGTAAATTTATCTGGTCAAGACTTGTAGTTCAATATCAATATCAGGACAGCTGAAAAGATTGGCTTCAGCACCACATGAATTCTTTAATTAGGCATTGTTAGTTGATTTCCATTCGTCTGGATTGATCTCACAATTTTTCTGTTACTTCGATCCCATAACTTTATTTGAATTTTCTAGCAAAGAATTTTTAGGAAATATGAGGTGCCTTTAATAAGTTTCCAGACTTTTTTTTGTACAGGTATTTAAAATTGTGGTAGACACTTGAAAATTCAGTGTGTTATTGCTATACAATTTCAGGGTCAAATAAACAACTACAGCATGAATTGGAATACACCCTATTAAAGCCTGATCGTCACAGCTGGTGAATTTCAAAAATACCATCTGAAACGGACAAATGATTTTGGAGCAATTTTACCCCCTGGAGTGTCCCCTGGGGGGGGGGGCAACGCAAAAGTTTACTTTCACCATGACTAATGTTTGTTCAAACATTAGAAAATAAACCCAAGGCGTGGTTATTGAGAAAAGTGCAAACAAACAAACAAGACAAACCGGAGTGAATTATTAGCTTCAAACCCTCCTTCGTCATCATTGAAAGTTATACAACAAATGTTACCAAAGGCAAGATAAGTTATCTTTCTCCTACATAAAAACACATCCAATAAATGTCAATAATTGTGTGAAAATGTAATGGTCTATCAGTATATTGTTTACTTTTTGAGTAATTATTAAGGCTAGACATGATTAATGAAAGCATTTTTTTTTAACATTCTAACTCAGAATTGACACGACTTTTGTTTCGAAGTAAATAAATGCTTTAAAATAAATTAAAACACAAAAAAAAACTATCCCTGTATGTAAAAGTGTAACTTATCTTGCTTTTAATAATTATTTGTTGTATATATTTTTCCACCTTTCTTGTTTTGTTGGCTCTTGTTAAAAATGCCCAAAGAATCTTCAACAAGGTTTATAAAAACCTACCAAAATTTGGGAGATGAGGATGCTATGGAGATTGCAGACGACAATCGCACTTGACTGAAGTGTTCAAGACAAGAAAAATGGCTTATCTCAAGAACAGATCAGAGGCTATTTCCTTTCATTCTAGCCATTTTATTGAAAGGAAGTAGAAGAGATTGTGTCAAAGAAAAAAAAAAGAAAAAAAAGGAAAAAAAAGAGCTCATAAAGTAAAAAAGTCTTACTTTTATTTCTTTTGGAATGTCTGAAGACTAAAAAAAATAACAGTAAAAAGAGAAACCAAATGAACGATCGCAAACAGCATGACCATTCCATGTCATGTTCTAACAGAGAAAGAAAAGAATTAAACTTGCCATATGGGTGCACAATGGCAGTACGTAGAGATAAATATATATAGAGAGAGAAATACAAAGAAAGAGAAATGGAGAGAACTATATAGAGAGAGATAAAGAAATAAAAATAGAGAGAGAGAGGGACAGAGAGATAAAGAAAGAGAGAGACTGAGAGAAAAAGAAGAGAGGGAGAGAGGCAATGAATATAAAAAAAAAGAAAAATAACACAAAATTAAAAAAAAAAAAAAAAAAGATTTTTATAGAAAAAGAAAAAAGATACAAATGACATGAAATAGAAAAGTTGGGCTCACAAGGCAAGAAATTTCTTAAGACCCTTAGGCACCAGCAAATCTAGCTTTATTGTAATCAAATGAAAGAAAAGAGAATGTATCGCTTGACATCCCCCTCCTCCGGAATATTTAACAGATAACAAAGAGAAAATGGATGCTAAGGTTTCCCACCCAGTTAGCCAATTCTTCCAATTAAAAAATACACAAAATAGGGGAAGCATTTTTTTTTTTTAATTCTTTAAATCGCTTCAACATTTCTGTGGACAAAATGCTCTAGATAGTCATTACAAGAAGATTTAAAATCCAAACCATTAAATTGGATTCTGGATATTTTCTTGGATTTTCAGATATTTTTCAGATATAGGAACAAAATCTTGTTCAATTAATTTTGCATATGTTTCTGAATTGTTGAGATGAGGATTGATCATTTGTATTATTCAGACTATTGTTCTCATTCTGAGTGGGTTTTTTTTTTTTTTTTACGTTTTCGTCAAGGTAAACTCCGATCTTCAGGTATATGTTGTCAAACTCGGAAATCTTTCTGTCTAACTCGGGAATCATGTTGAATTCAAGAATATGTGCAGAATTTTTAACAGAACCCTTTATTTAATCCACAGGGCAAACGTGTTCTCATTCTGTCAAAGAGAGTAGAAGTCTTAATTTGCAATTCTATTCAGTTGTAAGTAACACTATTCTGGCGGCTGAAGGTTCAATCTTCAATGCAGGCAATACTAAGAATACAATTGTGAATTACTTAAAACTCTTACCAAGTCATGACGGAAAGAGAGCGGGCTACAGCTAGATTAAATAAAAAGTTTCGTTTGAAATTCTGTGGAGATTCTCGAGTTTAACCAAAAGATTCCAAAGTTAATAAGATACACCTGAAGAAGGTTGAAGGTTACATCGGCTGAAATGTGCCAATAATACTCCAGATGAGAACAGTAGTCTGTATAATACAAGTAATATCAATTTTGAATAATTGTTCTCCATTTGTTAGCAAGAAATCATTACTGTTGCATAAAAACATTTTTCCTTATTTCCTGTAGTTTACATTTTTCTTTATCTAATTTATAAAACTCACTATGTATGTCTGTCTGTCTGTATATTTTCAAACTATCTCCTCCGAAGCTAAAAGTGGCAGAGCGGCATTAGGGACCTCAAATGATTGAATTTTTTATGGACCGTCCTTTTATGAGTCTTTAACCAATTAAAATAGTTTTAATGGGGTCAAAAAGGATCAAAATTGACAGAATCGTTATACATTTTATACATTCATCTTAGTTTATTTTTAATCAGTTCATATGCGTGTCACGTTCGTACAGTGGTAACGTCACCAGCTTTGAATGCTACAGTTTTGCTTTTTGTTTCGATTCAAGCTGATGACACGAAAATACTTTCTATTTTTTACTTTTGAAATCACAACTACAATAATATATACAAAATCTGGACAAATTTAAATATATTTAAGCGTATTTTATGACCGGGCAAAGCCCCCTCCCTTTCCCCGCTAATTTCCTATAGTTTACATTTTTCTTAAAACCCATTACTTTTTTTTTTTTTTTTAAATACAATTTACTTGTGTTTAAATCAAAAAGTGAATATGGGTGAGATGTTGGCAATTTTTGCAAGAATCAAATTTCTGTTTTAATCAATTCCCATAGAGCATAGCATGTAAAATTGTCTACACGTTTACGCACGTGTTTACATGTAAAATTGTCTACACGTTTACGCACGTGTTTACATGTAAAATTGTCTACACGTTTACTCACGTGTTTACATGTAGACATTGGCGCAAAGGAGACAACAAAGTTAAAGAATAGGAAAGAAATTGAACTTGCTGTTTCAGATTTTAACAAAAAAAAAAAAAAAAAAAAAATTTCTTTATCTCGGCTGTGACGTAGCCCACATCTCTAAGGTGATCTTCGATCTGCGCACACGTTTTTATAATCTTCCTTCCCGCCACCCCTACTGTGACATTCCCCTCACATATGGCTGGGCCATTTGCATACAGCTGCCATATGCATATCTGCGCTCTGTTACAAGTGTAGTATCTGTTTTGACAGTATTTTTTTGGAGGGGGTCTTTTGAGAAATCCTAGACTGAGAGAATTTTTATTTTTGTTCCAATCGAGAGTGCAGTTTCAGGGAGCTGGTTTTCGTCACATTAAAATCTGACCTTGTGTCTAACTTTGCCCTCGTTGGAGCAGCAAGTAAATTAGGAATTGCTTAATTCTGAAGTATGTTGATAAACACTAGTCTAGCTAAAAGCACTATTAATAATTTCCCCCCTCTCTTAATATAAACCTAAACCTACATGTAGATTCCATGAACAAAGTTTCTTAGAACTGCATGCCTGTGGAATGGTTTGGTTTTCATGCTTTCCAATTGACTACAATATGGTTGTCTTCAAATCAAATGTAAACAAGTTCTGGATGAGCCATCCCCTTAAATAATCCAATTTACCAAATTTCAACTCCCGTTGACTACTGTAGACTCCTTAACCCTTATCCTCGAGAGGTCTCTGGGCCTTGATAAGTGGTGACTCCTTTTATAAAAAAAAAAGTGGGGAGTCAGCAACTTTTTTTTTTTTTTTTTTTTTTTTAGAAATCAAAAGTTCTGAGTTTTAATAGAGTCGACTTCAGGGTTAAATTTTAATTTTAGTTGATTCCAAATCTCTGGTTTACAAAACTGTTTTGGGGTGAAGCTGCCACGGGCATTCTACTTTCGAGGCCATTGACTCTGACCGATATCTTTTTGGATATTTTTTATAAGTACAAATTCTTTAAAGACATGTCAACTGAATTGGCATTTGCAATACGTGACTGGCACTTTTTATCTTGAAGTCAAAATTAGAACCCGGCAGCTTAGAGATTGTATTTGTGTATTGCTTCGCATGTGGAAACAATTCAAAATTAGATTCTCAATTCAATCAATATTTTTACTGAATCAGTTTTATTACTTTCTCAATGGGCAACACCTTGTTGTTACATATTCCTTCGTAGTAATAGACTTTTAAAGTAAAGTACACACACACACACACACATATATATATATATACTAGCATGGGTGCCCTGCGTTTCCCGGGTGTTTTGGAGGTGTGTGTTGAGCAAAAAAAAAAAAGTGGTGGTAGAAAGGCAGGCTCGAACCCGTACCGCGAAGGAGAAAAAGAACAAAAAAAAAAAAACATGACGTCTTTGCTGTTACGACTACCACCAAACCGGAAGTGAGCTAGGTTTAAATTAAGGCTAGACAACCGAAAAAAGAGGATGACTTTTTAAAATATCGGCGAAAAAAGCGACCCCCTCCCTGTAGAAAAGTGCCCAGTTGAGGGTAAAGAAATTAATGTTTTTAACCAATTTTTCAGTATTTGTCGTCTTAAGGGTCGAGCTTCAAAATGATACTGATCTTGTGAAAATCCATCGCCTCTATCGAAAGGTTTAGGCAGACATCTAAACCAATTAAAAAGCTTGCCCTATCTCTTAATACCCTTTATGTAAAATTTCAAATGTTTCGACCAGAAATTTTCTGAGTAATTTGGTAGAGACCGCACAGGTAAAAAAATTTTTTTAACTTTGACCCCTATTATGACCCCTTAACATGTATTGTTTTGGGCTCAAATCCAGTTATTAAGTTAGATCCATGTCCAAGGAACCTATATCTAAAATTTCAAGTGTTTAGACCCAAAATTGGCAGAGGATTTTGGTAGAGTTCTCAAAGGTCAAATTGTTGATTGAACTTTGACCCCTTAACAGCCAAATTTCTGGCAAAAACGGATTACAAAGATTTTAACAAATCTCCATATCCTGTATATCAAATTTTGAGTCTATAGACTGAAAATTGACAGAGTTATTATATAGGGAAATGTACACAGACACACACACAGACAAACAGACACTTTCACACATTATATATATATATATATATATATATATATATATACACACAGTATCGGCCATAGTATAAGAAACGGAAAAAAATTTACAATTATTCATGTATATTTAAAAAATTAGTGCATGGATTTTTCTGAAATACTCAGAATAAACAAATAGAACCAATGTGTATAAACTAGTACAAAAAAAAAAAAAAAAAAAAAAAAAAAAAAAATTGCGATTCAATATTGAGAAATATTTTAGTTTTAAATTATATCTGGATTTATCCTGGCCAAAAGTTAAGGAACGAAATAGAAACTTTGTTTTTTTTAATGCAAATGTTTTAAAAAATAAATTCATTCAATATTTAGTGAACATCCCTTTATTCTTTATGACCTCACTGCATCTTCGACCACAAGACAGGATTAGTTTCTTGCAAAATTCAGGATTTATCTTTTCCCACTCTTCCTTCAATAAATCCCACAAATGATTTTGATTTTGGGGATTCCTCGTCTGTGCTCTTTCTCCAATCATTTTCTAAACATTTTCTATCGGATTCAGATCCGGACTCTGCGCTGGCCAGTCCATTACTCTTATTTCTTCTTCCTCGAGGTAACTTATCACTTTTTTAGCTTTATGGCAAGGGGCGTTATCTTGCATTAAAATGCTTGGCTGATTAGGTGAAAGGCGTAAGCTCTCAATGACATGTTGTTGAAAGAGCTGCTTATAAGTCTCCGCATTAACCCTACCATAGATTCGAACTAGAGGGCCAACTCCTTCCGAGGATATCATACCCCACACTATTACACTTCCCCCTCCGAATTTAAGTGTCTTTTTAACACATTTGGAGGATAATCGTTCACCTGCTTTACACCATACATGCTTCTTTCCATCAGATCCAAACAAATTGAACTTGGATTCATCGCTCAAGTGAACCTTAGCCCATTGTTCATCAGTCCAGACGACATGCTCATGGGCAAACTTCAAACAGCTATTTTTGTTCTTCTTGGAGATCAGGGGTTTAGATACTGGCACCCTGGCATGCTATCCGACAGCTGCTAACCGTCGAGAAACAGTTTTTCTAGATATATTTTTCCCAGTCTGTTCATTAAAATCATGAGAAATTGATGTTGCGGATTTGAATCGGTCACTAAGAGCCTGCCTTACCATAATCCTATCTTCTCTTTGAGACGTTTTAGGGGGTCTGCCGGTTTTAGGGGATGCTTCTAATGTATTTTTATATCGAGCTATCACATGATGAACAATGCTTTTTGATCTTCAAACGATATTAGAAATTGTTGAAATTGATTTCTTTTCTTTGTAATTGCCTAAAATTATTTTTTTTTCTTGGAGAGACAGAGTTTTGCGAGTCGGTGACGCCATTTTTCTTTGTTGTGCTTATCAGCAGTTCCAATATTAAAAACTAGCTATTTTTATGTAAAGTTTAGTCTATTAAAAATAAATTTTCTATTTTGTTCCTTAACTTTTGGCCAGGATAAATCCACAGATATAATTTTAAACTAAATATTTCTCAATATTGAATCGTAATTTTTTTTTTTTTTGGTACTAGTTTAAACACATTGGTTCTATTTGTTTATTCTGAATATTTCAGAAAAATCCATGCACTAATTTTTTAAATATACATGAATAATTGTAAATTTTTTTCCGTCCCTTATATTATGGCCGATACTGTATATATATAAAATTCTCCAAATGCAATTGTTTATCTTGGACTAACTGGGACCCAGCATTGCCCAATCATAAAATATGGTTAAATATATTTTACTTTATGCAAATTTTGTATTTGTATTTATTATTGGATTTTATATTGTACTTATATAGTAGCGATTTAAAAAAAAAAAAATTACTCGAGTGCCACCAGCTAGAATCTAAACCAAAACAATGAAACGTGATCTCACTTCACCAATCAGAATCTAAAACAGTACTCCAGTCTTAGTTGTTACCATTTCAGCTATCGTCAGACGGATAAGAAATTGTTAAAATTGAACCGACTTTAACGTATAAATGTATTTGTGCATGTGTACAAAAACAGTTTTTGGGTCAACTTACATCTGCAAAGTTTAAATTTTTTTCAATTTTGACCCCTTAGCAGCTATTTTTACTGGCTAAAACCCATAGAACAACAGTCCACAAAAAATGCAATCATTTGACCCGCCTCGTGCTGCTCTGCGACCTTGCATCTCTGAGGAGATGCACTTTAAAAAAGTACAGAGACACATACACAGTTTTATAAATTAGATGATTAAGGAGAAGGAGAGGGTACTGCACCTAAAAAGGATACAGTTGATTTGTTAGCTGAAAACACGTGATGTAAATAAAAGACATCTGAAAAGCAGTTGTTGCATTTAAGTTGCACAATCAAAAAAAAGGAACCCCCCCACACACACACACAAACACACAAACACACACTTCCCGATGAAGCTGGTTTGAAAGAAACTCCTAGTGAAAGAATCTAAGAAGCTCTATTTAGTTGAGTAAATAAAATCTCGAAAGTTAAAATTATCGCAGTCTTGCGTTTGGCAAGACGGATCAATTACACCTTCATCCTTACAGATGAGATGGTGTAAACAGATTATAAAATGCAGAATTAATTCAGTGACGATAATAAACATGTTTGGAAAAGCCATATGCAGGGTTTAGAGTTAAAAAGTTACAAGACTCATCCAGAAAGAAGATGCTATAGTTGAACAATATTTAAGCACTCTACATCTTATCAAAGTATAATAAAAACTATATCAGATTTCTGTATGAATTTGTGCTACCAGATCAGGCTGTATAAAGATACTGACTTCCTGATCAAAAATCGTTTTCTTTTTTTTTCTTCTACCGCTCCAGAAGATATCTCACTACTGATGCAATTCTCTATCTATATAAAAGCCAAGTACGTCCAAGGATGGAATGCTGTTGCCATATCTGGGCAGGAGCTGCTAAAAACAGCCTATCCTGCCTTGACAGAGTACAAAATAGACTTCGTGGCTTAGTGGGGGATGCCCTTTTCTCTACCCTGCAACCTCTCTCCCACAGAAGAGACGTTGCGAGCCTATCCTTGTTTTATCATTATTTCCATGGCAGGTGCTCGTCTGAACTCCAATCTCTGGTCCCCCCCCCTTGCCAATCTTTCACAAAAAACACCCGTCTAGCTGAATCCACCGTGAAAAATTTCCCCCACTCTATATCTGTGCCTAAATCAAAACGTGGATTCCATGAACAAAGCTTCTTTCTTAGAACTGCACGCCTGTGGAACTCTGTTCCGTCTGCCTGCTTCCCACCGGACTACAACTTGGATGTCTTCAAGTCCAACGTAAACAAATTCCTAATGAACCGCCTCCTTAAGTAAACACTTCATCAAATCTCCACACTAACGTAATGTACTTGCAATAACCCTTATCCCTGAGTGGCTTCCGGGCCTTGATAAGTGGTGATCACTGTGTAGAAAAAAGAAAAAAAAAAAAAGAATCATATTCTACAAAATCAAAAATTTTCCTCTACAAAACAACTAAACCAAACTTTACGAATAAATATTTGAAGATATAAAGAACTTGAAGCATAAGTTTTTAAATTACTGGATCTTGCATTAAATAACCTGAAAAGAGTTGATATGCTGTAAAACCAAACTTTTTTGTAATCAACACCTCTGCTACATAATAAGAGCTTTACATTGCGAGTGAAACAGTCCATTTGTGAGTGATTTTAACAAGTGGCGACTAGAAATAAAACATATTTTGGTGATCGAGTTATTTTTTCCACCAACAATCTTTCAAAGTTCTTTACCAGTAAAAAATGTCTTTTCAACCTTTTTTTTTTTGTTGTTGTTGTAAAACGAGCAGTGAAATTATTTAAACAATAAGTTTAATAGAATAATGTACTTTTTTTCTTTTTTTTTTACGAAGGTTGTTAAAAAAAACATCTGAAGAAATTCGAATGTTTATATCTTCAAAGTCTCAAGATTTTTTAATTACAAAAAAAAAAAAAAAATACAAGAAATAGTCATGAAACTAAGATGTCATTCCAAAAATCACGTGAGTTTGGCTAGTAACTTTTTTATTTGGCTAGTAAACGAAAATATTTACTCAAGGTCAACTAAAGATAAATTTGTCTGTAGAGCCCTGAGAATCATTCCACAAATGCTCTACACGTGGGAAATACTTCCAAGCTCAAATCAAACTGAAAAGCCATCTCCAGAACCACATAATTACATGATTATGGTCATTTTCGTAAGCAATGGACCAGCCTCATCACAGAATACAGTCTAACCAATTTTTTTTTTTTTAATGATACTACTGTAACATGCTTTTGTGGTTTCATCTGAACTCACGTGCGGCCATATAAGCATCTTGAAATTCATTCCCTATAGCTGGATGATGCCTCTGCAGGGTAGATTAAAAAAACATACATACGTCACATATTCTAGTTACTAAACTACTCACCAACTTTGCTGCTGGGCTGGTTATCAATTGTAGAAGAAACTCTGGCAAACTTCTATTAACAATTCTCTTCTAGGTTAACCATAAGCATTACGAGGGCGATTTATCATCTAACAACTTAAATCAATTTGAAACGTGATCTCACTCTACCAACCAAAATCCTCAGACTCATTCACCCCTTAATATCTCCCAGTAGATATTTTGAACGCACTGTGAATAATGCAATCTGTCAATCACCAAAGCACCTCTGTTGCGTAAGCTACTTAGCTGAGCTGCTAGTGTGTCATCGAGTGATCTAGTCTTGGATCAATGCAGAAGGACAGACAGTACAAAAATGTTAGAAGTCTAAAGTTTTTCTGTGTTCTTTTTGCGTACTTCCTACTCGCCTTAACCATAGTTATTTTTATGTCTGACTAGCCGGGGGGGGGGGCTTGCTGGATAGCAATCTATGCTTAAATATATTTTAATTCATGCATGTTTCCTATTTATTATTACAAAACCAATTCTCTATTGAATATTATATTGTACCTAATATATAGTGATTTCAAAAGTTAAAAAAAACTTAGGTGCCATCAACTAGATTAATAACCAAAACATTTAGCGTTCCAGCTGTGTCTTCTGATTTTTCTATCAAGAGATAGGCAAGAAAAATTTAATATTAAAGGACTTAAGAAATGAATTGAATTTGGGCATGCGCAGAAAGTAAAAATATGTCGGCAAGTTGAAATGAACATTTTGCATTTCAACTTTCCGATATATGTGATACGTGTTATCCACCCATCCAAACAAAGATTTTACTCATTATAAACGATCCTTGGTGTATGATAACTACTTTCCTGTTAATTTCAGTGTTATGGGACCAGTAGTTTAACAGTTTATTGATTAAATATTTACACACAGACAGACGCACACATACATCTGTTTTATTTATATAAATTACATAATGTACAATTGGCAGAATTATATGGTGTAGAATAATGCATCATAGAAAAAAACTAAAAAAAATTCCAAAGTTGATTTTTAAAAATCTTGCAAACCATGGATACCGATTAACAAACTTAAAGATGGTGGTGTGCGATTGGTCTTAATAGATGTCATAGAACTGTTAAATCCTGTTGGATTTTATTTTGTTCAATTATATACAAAGAGAAAAATATGAGCATGAAAAGTAATATGGTTAAGCTTAAACATGAAAAGTAAAGGACTAGTTGTTAAAACTGGAAAAGAAAAGGACAAGACATTCTATGAAATATAATAAATTTATAACTTAAAATATTGTAGCATTAAAAAAATTTTTAAAATTCAGTTTATAACATTATATAATCAATTCTTAATGCTGCAATATTTTAAGTTATAAATTTATATTTTTTACTAAAATATCTTGTCCTTTTCTTTTCCAGTTTTAACAACTAGTCCTTTACTTTTCCGTGTTAAAGCTTAACCATATTACTTTTCATGCTCGCATTTTTCTATTGTAATCCATGATTTTCCCAGGCTTCCAATAAATTCACTTATTCTTTGTTTAATTTCAGGCTTATTTTTTGCCACCATAAACATAACATACACATATGTAATAACAATGTATGGCACTCGTCTGCTTTCAATAAAATCCTCCCCAATTATCTCCCTTTTATTATTTCTGTTTCACTTGCTACTTCTATTTTCGCGAGAGTGATGAATTAGTAGCAACAGTAGTCATTGAAGCAACGTGGTTGCTATGGAAGCCAGTCATAAAAAGCGTCACTTTTTTCTTTTTTTACACAGGCATCACCACATTATCAAGGCCAAGAGGCCACTCGAGGATAAAGGTTAAAGAGTGTACAGTAGAAATTGGACAATATAGTAATCATTAGTAATGAAAATTCGGTAAATTTAATAACTTATATGGAACGGCTCATCAAGAACTTATTTACGTTAGGCTTGAACACAACCATATTGTAGTGAGCCGGAAAGCAGGCAAACGGAAGACAATTCCACAGGCGTGCAGTTCTAAGAAAGAAGCTTTGTTCATGGAATCTACGTTTAGGTTTAGGCACAGATAAAGAGTCGGGGGAATTATTGATAGTGTTTTCAGCTAGATGAGTGTTTGTGAAAGTTTGGCGAGGGGATACCATAGACTGAAGCTGTCGAACATTTTCCATGAAAATAACGATACATCAGAGACAAACTTGCAACATCTCTTCTGTGAGATAGAGGTTGCAGGGAAGAGAAAAGGACATCTCCTACGAGGCTACAAAGTCTATTTTGAACTCTATCAAGTTTACGATTTTGAACACCAGTAAATTCATAACTTTTGTTTTACTGAACGAAAATTGAAAAAAAATTTTTTTTTTTTAAATATAGCTGAGAAGGTGATCTATAAACTGTAATAATTATTTGAAATTTGGTCGAAAAATGAGTGAGCAGTGAAGCTATAAAGCAGTTCTAAATGACTAAAAATTCCACTACCATGTTGGAATGATAATGTTAAAAAAGGCATGAACCTACAATTACCCCTTTATCCACAATGAAGGGTAAAATAACAAATTAGTTCAGCATTAAATAACAGCCCAAAATGTTAAAATGTCACAAAACCGGGAAATAAAATTTAAAACAGGTTTAGATAATTTTTTTTTTTAATTGAAAATAACGAGGTGTACAGAGTAATTTTCTTAACAGGCCAGCAATAAAAATATGTCCGTCACTTCTCCTCCCTCCTTTCATTATGGTCCAGAGAAAAAGAGGATCAATAAAAGAGAAAGTAACAAGAAATGTTGATCTACCAGGATGGTTTATTTAACTTTATCTGCTCTCTCTCTCTCTCTCTCTCTCTCTCTCTCTCTCTCGAACATAAGTTTGCATTCTTTCGCATTTACTATTGTTTTAGTACTAACTTATTAATATTTATTAGTTTTTAGTACTAACTTATTAATATATACAGGATGGAACGATTAAAGTGTCACCCTAAAGAAAACAACACTACAGCTTTATCTTAAAACTTTTATTGAAAAAAAATCAATTCAGGTAACTTGATTGTGTAGTAGAGGTAACATCTACTCAATGTAGCCGCCTTCAGTCTCAATCACCGCCTCGATACGGGTCTAAAACTGGAAGCATGCCTTTTCCACCGGCAGGAGCTTGGCGAATACTTGGCAGATGGCAGTGATCAGAATGGCTTTGGTGTTGTTAGAGGTCATGTTGATGATGTTTTCGATGTATGACCAAACAAAGTAGTCCAGTGGGTTCAGGTCAGGGAAGGAAAGAGGGGACAGTGAGAGAAGGATACAAAGTCGTAGCACTCCTCCTGAAGCCAAGCCTAGGTCCCTTTGGACCTGTGGGCCAGCACCAAGTCCTGCTGCCACATCCAGGGGCTGCCAGCAGCCACCTGATTGCATCAGGGAATCACCACACTCTTCAACATATCTGAGTACACTTTGGTGTCAACTTTCAAGCTGACTTTAAAGACGTGATAATGTGGTCCTCACTTGAAACCATACCAAAAATCATAATCATGGCCGGAAACTTTGAGCTGTGCCCTCAAGCATTGAACCGTCCAGATTTGCATTTTGAGGGTGCTGGCAATGGTCCTGTTGTCATAACTTGGATCAGTAGAGAGCAGGAGTTGTACAGCGATGCATCTCCGATCTCACTCATTGAACATTGCGTCACTTTCAAAAAAGGCTCCTATCGCTCTTGAGATTTGTAAACAACTGGCCAACTAGTAGATGGTCTGCAACAAAAAAAGAAAACCAGTTTTCATCAAACAGAAACGGAATCATGTCTTTTCTAGGGTGACAATTTTATCGTTCCACATATTTTACTATATAAATTAAATGATCTCAATTTTTCCCTGTTCATAGTTTCAATAGGAAAATAACTGAATACTTATTCAACAAATTTTTCAGTCAATACTCAAAATGTTTCCTACAGCATGATTCACAAAACTATGCATACATTTTATCCACATTAAAAAAATAGTTATATTTAATCCAAACAAAATGACTCAATTACGTATTGCATACAGAAGGTAGCAATCGGTTTCACCCTCTTTACATTAAGTACTCTCATACCACTTACATAGCAGAATTACAATATTAACAGGTATATTCATGCCCATTATTCGCTAATAGATGTTTCTCACAAAAAAAAAAAAAAAAAGAGAAAAAAATTGCTGGTTTTCAAGTTGGAATTTATCCATCTAACACTTATGGTTTACTATTTGTTGACCTTGTATTTTCTTCCATTTATTTATTTGTTTGTTTTTTTTTGCACTTTGCATCAAGTGGTGTCATGCCTTGTCCAGAGCAATTTCCATATAAAACACATAAATTGTGGTGATAACTTTAAAGACAATTGTAGAAAATGCTAAAGACGGATCTAAAATAAAGGGGTGGGAAGGGGGGGAATAATATAGGGTGAAATTAACGATGTTGGCCTTTTCCAAATAAGTCTACTTTATTATTATAGTATTCAGTTTTTTTTTTTTATCTTTTTCATCTGCTGCTTTGTTTCCTGTGTTGACGAAGGGTTTCATTATTTGCTTTAAAAGTTG
Source organism: Euprymna scolopes (assembly GCF_053919585.1). Lineage (NCBI taxonomy): Eukaryota > Metazoa > Mollusca > Cephalopoda > Sepiida > Sepiolidae > Euprymna > Euprymna scolopes. Next base: position 17,532,524 of record NC_136499.1, on the reverse strand, counting down.
CATTTCTCTAAATTAGCAAATCTGCATTCTTGTCTGAATAAAGGAAATTTAATGTGTTTGTGTGTGTGTGTGTGTGTGTGTGTGTGTGTGTGTGTGCACAATAACATATCCTTGTGGATTCTGTTAAAAGGTGCAGACAGCATTTTAAGGAAATACAATTACATAAAAGCAAAGAAAAAATAAAATTAATCAAAATATAAGACACCTTCACATGTGGAGGTTTGTCACCATTATTCATTAAGCAGAGGGACCCGACGTTGCCTGGGATGAAATGATCAATGAATGTTTCACACTCCCATATTTTTATTGTCATCGAAACCAGTGAAATTTTTCACTCAAATCGATTGATTGCCTGCTCTAGTTGGGGAGCCATTACAGTGCACTGGGGTGAAGCACCACATGCTTCTTTACAGTGACTTAGTCCACAATAGATTGAAGTCTACATCACACTGTAGAGATCATATAGTTGATTTTATAAAATTATTTTTTATATATAACGACTTGAATTAAAGTTTAAAAATGCAAAAGTCAAGTATCACAGTTCAACTGTGCTCTAAACAGAAACATTCATTTCGAACGTGCCCTTGTCATATCAAAGAACCTACGGTTGATTTTATGTTTCTGCTTGTGTGGCAATAAAACTTCTCAAACGCACTTGTGGTGTTAGGCTGTATAAGGTGTTAACGTTGGTCAAAATCGCCTGTTCCTTCTTTCATTGGATTTTTTTTTTGATTATCGATACGTATCGAAGACATTCTGATACAAAACCTATCTAAGAACACTGCCAGATGCATAAAGTACATTCGTCGTATGAAATTTCATAAAAATCGGCCCAGCCGTTGCGGAGTTTATAAGGAATGAACTTACACACAAAGTTTCTTTTATATAATGGATAGAAGATTTATTGAAATCAAAAATGTATATTTTTTAATTTTTGGAGATGAGGAGACATAACTTGTATTATTTGAACTACTATTATCATCTTTAGTATTATTCCCATAACGTTTTAGCCGATGCAACCTCCAACCATATTCAGGTGTATCTTATCGAACTTGGGATTCTGCTTGGAATTTCCAACGGAATCCTTTATTTAATCCATGAGGGGAACATGTTCTCGTTCTGTCTGCCACAAGAGAGTAAAAGTCCTAAGTAATTTGCAACTGTATTCATTTCTAAGTGACACTCTTCTACAGGTTAAAAATTCTCAGTGCGGGCAATACTCAATAAATAATGTGAATTACTTGAAAGTATTAATCAATGTGATTTAAATCCCAACATTTCATAAAAAATCCATTCAACTTTCATTGCAAAACCAATGTTTTAATGACATTCCCGCTTTGAATTAAATTTTTGTTTAAAAAAAAAAAAAAAAAAAAAATGGATAATAATAATATACAAGTTGATATCCGAGGGCACTGCAAACCCACTGAAAGACTCTTAATCTAACACCTGAAGCAACTGTTACTTCCACTTATTTGGGGTCAAGATAGCAATCGCTTAGAAAATGGAATTTGTTCTACAGCAAAACTTTTCCTCATTAAAAATTTCACATAAAGTTATTGTACAGTGTTTGATGATAATGGCTGGTTGTAGCCTAAAAGACAAATATATTCAACTAGCAGAGAGTGCCCAGCGTTGCCCGGTCATAAAATATTCTTAAATATATTTTAATTTATGCAGATTTCATATTATTATAGAGTCAATTCTCTATCGATTATTTCATATTATATCGTATCCGATATATAGTCATGATTTCAAAAGTGAAAAAAAAAAAAAAAAAATGACTTGGGCGCCATTAGATAAAATCAAAAGTGAAATCAAAATTTATAGCGCTCCAGCCCGAGACGTTACTGAATCAGTCATCGTTAGAAAATAGCTGAAAATAAACTAAGATTAACGCACAAATGTATATATATATATTTGCACACGCATAAAAAAGCAGTTTAAGTCAACTTATGCTTGCCAAGTTCTCATTTTTTTTTGTTTCGATTTTGACCTCTTAGCAACTATTTTAAAAAACGGTTCACAAAAAAGGCAATCATTTGAGCCGCCTTGCTCCTCTCTGCGACCGCCCATCTCGACGGAGATACAGTTTGAAACAAAATGGAGACATAACAGACTGACAGACATAGCTTTATGAATAAGATGAACGCATAAGAGGGAAATAAGGGTTTCCAGATTAGCTGTGAAAAATACGTGGCCAAAGTACTGCATCGTATCATATCCAAAACAATTGTGCACAAGATAGTCAGTCTTAGAGGCCACAAGTTGTTTTGCAAAAACTTGTCTCTTGATCAGTCTTTATCTTTTTCACTTTGCCTTGCCACCTTTTCTCCCATGTCCCTATTTTATCTCCACAGCCCATTCCTCTCTATTCAAAATAATAAGTGATTCACCTCTATATATATAAAAGGCAAAATGTGTGCATGTTTATGTGTGTGTTTGTATGTCTTGCAAAAACTTTCGACACACGCGACGGATCCTAACCAGATCGGTATCATTTTCAAGCTCGGTGTCTTGGACAACAAATATCAAAAAATTGGCCAAAGACATTCATTTCTTCACCCTCAACTGGGCAGTTTTGTACAAGGAGGAGGTCACTTTTTCGCCAGTATTTTTGCAAAGTCATCATACGCATTTGCAATGACTAGCCTAAATTTAAATTTAAACGGCAGCGAAGTCGTATTTTATGGTGGCCACGGGGATTAAGCAGTTTGCTTTTTTTTTCACCTTCTTTTCCTCCTCTGCGTTACAGGTTCGAGTCTGTCTGCCCCCCCTTTTTTTTATTCTTATTTTCAGGCTTATGTAACAGGATTTTTTCCTTTTAAAACAAAAACTGAATCATTTTACCGTTCACTGCAATTTTTTTTTTTTTTTTTCCACATCTCTCTCCACCCAGGCAGAGTCTATTTTTTTTTTTTTTTTTTTACTGGTTGTATTGACTCCTTACTACACCACTTCCGATAGCCTCATAAATAGCAAGTGTTAGCCCCAGGAAGGGGCCCTCTCGATTTTGGAGAACTTTGAAGTAAAATGAAAACAAGAGATGTTCTTAGGTCTTATATGCTAAAAATACTTGAAAGAGAACTGCTTTTACAAAACTTGCAAGCTTTTATAGAAATTAAACATTTCATTATGTCAAGCGCTTCATTTGGCTCTTATCAAAATCCATATATTGACAGAACTTTAAAATTAGTTTCAATACTGGTTACATTTTGTGGTGAAGGTACTGGGAGGACAAAAATTTGTGTGGCAACATGCTATAATAGAAGATATTACTCACACAAGCGCAGGTGACAAGATCAGAGATGGAAAAAGAAGAAAAAGACTTAAGTTTATACATGGATTTTTTTATATATATGTGACATTAATTTGCATATGAGAGGAATAGTGGTTATAAGAAGGACGAATTGGAGAAAACAGGCAGTAGAGTTTTCGACAGCCCAGAGAGAGCATAGACATTGAGAGTTGGTGTTGTGAATTACGGTTAAGTTAACAGTTGATGCAGCGTTGATGAGGAGTTCTGAAAATTTTTTTCCCTTGCACATTTTTCAAGAAATTTCCTGACATCATTCAAATTTGTCTTCGCTTTCATCAGGCCACTAGGGGTCAAATTATTTATACAACAGAAAAAAAAAAATATGCTGAGATTAAACAACTTTTTAAATAATTTTTATTTTTGAGGAATTCTATGGTAGTATTGGTTTTGTATAAGGATGTTTTACAATAATATTGTGGAGGCCGATTTTCAGTTTATCAGTACTAATATTCACTGCAAGATCCAGAAACAATTGTACAAAAAAATTTTTTTTTAAGTGATTACAACCTTGCCAATCAGACTTAGGGTTAGTGGTAAAAAAAAAAAAAAATTTAGTGAAAATTTCTAACAAGTTAGAATGGCCCAGAAAGGATTAAATGTTAAAAGTTATGTTAAATAATTAATATACTACCACCACCACCTACATAATACATATCTGTTATATTGATAGTAGCAATAACCGAGTAGATCTTTATAATTAGAATAAAAATATGAATATTCTTTGATAGAGGGAAGAGGCAGAATAGCTAATAAGCCTCTTCTCTCGCCCTCCTCATATTAAGAATGGTTTTCTCAATAGCAACATTATTATTTAGAAACTTATTAAGATGAGGATGATGTTTTATTAACTATTCTGTTCCTATACTGTTGTCATTTTATATACCAATCATCAACTAGTTTTGTTTATGAAAAAATTCAAATAGCATTTCATCAACTAATGACGAACTAATGTAATTCGGCTTTGTTTAAAAAAAAAAAAATCTTTAGTTGTTTTACAATTTTCCGTCAGTTACAAGGAAAGCATTTGAGAAAAATATTCAGAAAAATCTAATCCTATAATCTACGCCCCAATCCTCAGGTGTACGTTTTATCTTTGCAAAAATGTAGATCTTACAGTAATTTGAAAGTTAAAAAAACAAACAAAACAAAAAACAAATGTCTAATTAGATATTTAGAAATTTAAAAAGAATTGGAATCAGTAATTATATTGGACTTTACAATTTAGAACAGAATCGGTAAAAATTCCGGAATCATCCCATCACTAATATCTACTAACCTAAAGAACTCCTGCATTTTTTTCAATGTGACCAAAGCATCAAAGTCTCCTGTTCTGTACACGTCTCCCTTTACTTAAACTTAATTTTTAAGATGATTATATAAAAAAATTACGAAAATCGATAAGGTAGAAAATTATTTATTAAAGAAAATAAAAAATAGAATTTGAAGAAAACGATTGTAAAACACAAGAGAGTTCAAATTATTCATCCCAACACTAGTTTGCATATTTTAGGATCTAACTTCTAGTTCTTAAGGAGTCCAAGAAAGGCACCTCAATAGAAAAGCGTTTCAGAGCTTAGAATATAATTAATAGAACGTCATTTACTCCATCTACATTTTCTATTCTATCCTCTCCCTTTTTTCCCCTAACTAGCATGCACCGCAAGGGTGAAGCGGTTGCATTCCATAAAAGTATAACATTACCCTCAAACAAGCACCATCTTATGTTTTACTGACATACAAATATATCTTATGCTCCCCCACTTCTTTGTCTGGCGAAATCAAAAACTATCATCAACCAGAGAACGGCCTAGGAGAAAGTTATGTTGTAAGGTGTAGAAATCAGCGATTTTAATATTTTCATTGATTGGAAATTAAAGAGCTTGGCTTCGGTTTATTTAGCCCACAAACACGCAAGGAAAAAAATACTAATATTGTACTGGACAACAATTTCAGAGTAAAAGTTAACTATTTTATTAAAAAATAAATTAATTAAAAATAATAAAATATTAGAGAAAAAGGAAGGAGGACAGTATTTATTTTAATAGTGCTCAATACATTAGCTTCATAATAATATGAATGCAATCATAAATATCACCAAGTTATTTCCGTAAATTAATTATACAACTTCATTATATTGGAACTTATTTTAACTCCATGGTTTAATGTCCTCAAAATATAGTGTGTGTGTGTGTGTGTGTGTGTGTATTTGCTTGCCTCCTCACGAGGTGGGTGGGTGGGTCTTTTAATATGGAGAAAATCCAGCTACCTCTACTAAAAACAGTATCTTTGGGTTTGGGTTAAAAAAAATTTTAAAATGTCTCAGTCTGGAAGGATACTTTGGCAATTGAGATAACAGATACTGCACTTTGATCATAGTCAGAAAGACAAACAGAATGCGCAGTGGATAGATATGCGGATTATCCACAATTCCAGGTAAGCACTGTCTGGAGGTAGCAGTTTCAATCCCACGCAAAGCCGATCAGAAGATTAGTTGACCAAACCGTAGTGAGATGAGCACAACTAGAAAATGGCAGCAATTGCTGTGGATGTAGTTAGAGGAGTTGACATTACTATCCTGTCACGATTAACCTGACGAAGGCCAGAGGAATAATTGGCCGAAACATCGTGAAAACAACACCTAGAAGATGAGGATAATGATTAAATGAAATTAATTATACAAATTATTCATCTCCCAAATAATTCCAGATGGTTCTGTGCACTTTCACGCTGCCTGGATATTCTTTCTCGGACACACACACACACATATTATAGTCATCCAAAACAGCTATTTCGTAATATCATGGTTCTTTGATATAACTAAATGCAGCGAAACCCGACCAACTGACTAACACTTAGCATTTTACTCCTATGCTATTACGTGAGGAAAATGATGTCTATATATTTTTTTACATTCGCATTCCCAACTACCAAGAGTGCTCAATTCTTTTTACACATAACCATGTCTTACGCTAAGAAGAGGCAACCGTTTATTCTCAACTAACGAGTGTAAATATATTGTATTTGAAATCGCCTTCCATTTTCAGAAAGAATTCCGCAAATGTGTGCATATGCAACGAATGTGCATCTACATGCATTGATGCACATTTTTTTTATTTTCTGAGAAGTTCAAGAACTCTTACTACAACAACAGCACCCATCTGCGTGTTCGATTCATTCTGAAGTGTTAAATTTATGTATCTTATCTCCGCAGTGTTTCCAGTCGTCCTGGACTTTATTTTATTTTTTTTTTTATTACATTTTCATCCCAAACAAGGCACATTGCCACTTTGGTGAAGGGGGGCTACTATCAGGGGCAGCAACTACTGGGGCACTATGTTGGGATTTGGGCAGCAAGATGTCGGTTCACGTTACACTTGAACTTCTGCATGTCAGTACAGTTAGGGAAGCAGGGACCTGGAATGGAATTCCAGAGTCTAGCGGTTCTGGGGAAGAAACTACTGGAGTAGAAAGATCTTTTACATCTAGGGATCTCTACTGTGTGGGGGTGGGATTTAGCTGCCTGTCGGGTTTGTTGAGGGTGTCTATGTCGTGGGGGCATAAGTGTCTGCAGTTCGTCAGAGCATTCACCATTAAAATACTTGTAGAACAGGCAGAGGGATGCAACGTTTCGTCGATGGGACAGAGGCTGAAGCTTAGATGCCAGTTCAGAGCCTATCAGATTGGCGACTCCTTTGAACCTTGCCTAGGAGCGAGAGACTAGCAGCAGATGCACCAGCCCAAATGTGACAACAATACTCCATACATGGGCGAATGGTGGCCTTGTCCTTGCCACTGGACTCAAGCAATGCCGATTCAGCAGAGGTGTGGTTGGGGAATTGCGCAATCCTTGCCACATAATTATACGCGCAGCTGCCCCTACAAGGGGTATCCTTTGTCTTTCGAGACTGAACGGAGGCATCGATAATCTTATCAGACGCAACCCGGGGTACATGTGCGTGTGGGTCCGTGCACTGTGTGTGTGTGTGTGTGTGTGTGTGTGTGTTCACAAGCACATCAAACATGTAAACGTATATTCTATCTGCCAGTCTCCGTCCCTTCTTTCTCAGTCTCCCTAAAAAGGCAAGCTTTCAATGCTATGAATGCCTTGATCAAAAGGAGGGGTTGGGGGATTTGGCAACAAATGGTTTATTTCATTTATTTGGAGACAACGTTATAACGAGAAATTTTTTTTTTTTAAACTTACCCGAAAAGTATTTGTAACGACTAATGTTAAATAGGTACTAACAAACATTAGCAAAAAATCTTTTTAAAAACCTATACTTCTTAAAAGATCCTCATAATTTTTTTTGTTTTGTTTTACTTGGCGTCTAAATTTTAATTGTGTTTGAAAGATAACAGACCAAATTGGAAAAAAATGTACATTCACGTATTAAAAAAAAATTACAATGAAAACTGTTGCGGGGGGGGGGGTAAATTCCAAGTCCGGATAAATCGACTTTAAAAATCTCTGGAAAAATAATTCTCAGTTTTCTTATACTACTTCAACGATTATTAGTGAATTAAATCTTAAGATAACGAATTAAAGAAAATGTACTTTTTTTTTTTTTTTTTTTTTTTACTTAAAAATTGCACCATAAACAAACAAAAAGCGACTTACTTGCTCAAATGTAAACACAAATCCCGCTGATTTTCACAAAAGTACGGATCATAGGAAGTGTGATAATCTTGTTTAATTTTCTTTTAATGTACACAAGAATTTCTTTATTTTTCTCTAAAAAGTTAACTGAATTAACTTCAAATTATTGATGACGTTTGTTTACTAATGTTTTTCCTTAGATTTTTGAAATAAAACATTTGTAAAATGTTTATAAAGTCAATTTTAGCAATACATTACTCGATTTATTCTTAAATTTTATTAATTCAAAAATAAACTAAAACAATTCTTTTTAATGATTAAATTAAAAAAAAAAAAAAAAATTATTTACTAATGAAAGTTTTATAAACTTCCATTTTTTTTTTTTTTTTTTTTGCCGTTCTGTCCGCCCATACTTCTTCAAATTAATCGTTAATAGTAATTATATCATTTTTTTTAATTATTTTTTCTTGGTGACTCGAGATCTCAATTTTTTGCGATTTTTTTTTTTTTTCAAAACTATATATAAAAAAATCATTGATGTTTACATGTTCATGCCCACAAGGGAAATATAAAATTACATTTAAAATTTACCCGGAAACTTATTAAAATCACATCAAATATTTTTTTTTACAATTATAGGATTCATTTTGTGAAAATATTGAATAAACAATGCTTAAGAGAAATATTTTTTTTCAATTTATATTGATTTCATTAACATACTTTAAGGGCTGTTTCGTAATGTTCCTGAAATATATTCTTTTTTTTCTTAAATTTTTACTTCTTAACATTTACGGTGCCTTATTTTCATTAAAAGAAAACTTTTTTTTAGTACTTAAAACTATAACTTTAGTTAAGGTGTTTTTTGTTTAAACAAAATAGATTTCCACTAAGATTTAAAAATATAATAATGGGTTCATTATATTCTGTGATCATTAATTAATAAATATGGAAAATTTCATTAAAATTGATCGATTTCTTGAATTTTGATGAATTTTTAAGTGAAGATAAGGACCAAAATATTTATACATTTTGGGGATCAGTCATTTGTTTTGCATGTATTACAGACATTAAAAAAAAAAAAAAAAGACCTAAACTAAAAAAGAAAAGTTATTTTATTCCATTTATATACAATTTGAGTGTGTGTGTGTGTGTGTGTGTGTGTGGACTGTTATGCCCATCTTCATAGTGCCCACGTTCCGGCCAACTTACCCTCTGGCCTTCTTCAGAGGGTTAACTGTAGACACGGCCAAAACGGAAGGAGGGAGTAAGTATTTTTTGACAGAGTATCTCTTTAAAAATCTACCAAAAATCAAGTAATTATCCAATCAATATGAAATTTTCATGGATTATTAAGTAAAGAATGAACTTTATAATGGTGTACATTTTTTTTTTTCAAAATCGATATATATATATATATATATTATATATATATATATATATATATTGCCTACAATGGCCCCACTTCTTTGATTATAAATATGCTTAAAATAATCAGGTGAAACTAAACAAAATATTTAATTGTATAGTCAGGAGGGAGAGGATTGTAAATAAAATAAAAAAATTGAAAAAAAAACAATACTTGTGCACGTATCAGACTTTAAGGTTGAAAATTCAAATTTTGAAGGTGTTTCATTTTTCATCTTTTATGTTTTGAAGTGTGAAATTCGGTGAAAATGTTCAGATTTGAAAAAAATTATATATTTTCATTATTTTTATGAAAAACACTACTTTTAAATCTTTGAAAAATAAATTAATAATTTTTTTTAGTGAGCCCAATATTGCAAATATACCATTAAATAGGAAAAAAAAAATCGATAAATTGCGCATTTTGCTAAAAATACGATAATTTCTTTTGGTAATTTGTCGTTACATGATATTACCTCAGCTATGGTAGACCATAAGGTCTACAAACAGTTGTTCGTATTACAAACCGTTGTTATCTCCCCTTTTCCAAAATTACGTCAAATTCTAATCATAGAATTTTTCACAAATTATGCGATAAAAAATTTGAGAAAAAACAATTTTATCTGGTTTATGGAACAAATATATGGTTCACAGGTTACAAAAGATGAAATTAAAAATACATTTAATTTTGGAAAATAAAAGAATTTATGGTTGATGTAAAACAAGAATTATCAGAAAACAAATCAGTTTTAGTTTTTTTACTAGGAAAAACTTAAAGTTTGATAGAAATTAATGTGAAGGAAAAAATCTAAAGCGGAAATAACATAATATTGAAGGTATTTCATCATAAATGGCGTTTGGAATAAGAATTTAATTCAATTATTAAAAAAAAAAAGGGTATTTACCTGTTTGGTTACATTAAAAAATATTTTAAGGGTAAGAGTGACCACAAATGAAGAAGGGGGAGTTATGTTATCCATCTTTGTCGATGAAGATGAAAAACATCACTGGTTTTTGTACTATCTGTTCTGATAACCTATCCTTTTCTCGTTCAATGAAGGAGAAATCTTTTTAGACTAAGGCAATTTTAATTTTTGTTCTTATCCAGAGTGCCCCATTTTGAGGAGGCTGATTTCCCCCACAATAAAAACCGATTTTGTGTCTAACTCTGCCCTCTTGGGGAGACAAGTAACATCACTGGTTTGCCAACTATCTGATGATACTGTGACTTGCACTTGACTTAGTTTAAAGTATGAGGGACTTACATCTACCATACTCTCTCGTCCAGAAACACTTAATCCCGATGGCAAGACAACCAAGCGTGATACTAGATGCGGGAGTTTTCTCCAACACATACGGTACCTAGCATTCCCAAAATGGTCACCCATCTGATATTACGCAGCCTCATTGTTGCTTAACTTCGTGGTTGATGTAGGCAAATATATATGTATCGCTTATGAAAAAAGAATTAAACCCTTATAAAGTCGATTCTTCACTTAAGCATCAAAACAAACGTTAAAAATACATGGAAATTTACAAGACTAAATGAACTTCATTTAATCCTTCCTGTAAAGGCTACCGTAGTTTCTTCCAAACTATTAAGTTTTGGATTTTTTAATTTCGCAATGCGAAATCTATAGCGAAAGATAAAAGATGGAATTATTTGAAATTCAGGTGCTTATGTTATAACATTTTTGCATATTCTTATAGTAAATCATCCTAAATCTTATTTAGAAAAAAAAAAAAATGGATTCAAAAACCTTTTAAAAAAGATTTAAATATGTTATCCATCGAGATAAAAATGGCAGTAAATTGTGTGTGTGTGTGTGTGTGTGTGTGTGTGTGTGTTTTTGGAAAATTTAAAATTCTATTTAAAAAAGTATTATTCTGCTTTTCATATGATAAAATTCAGGTTTTTATTTTTCTGGAAAAAAATTGTTCAAGAATAATGGATTTTAATTTGTTAAAAAAAAAAAAAAAAAAAAAAAAAAAAAAAAGTTTGGTTTTTCTTCCATTTTTTGGCCGTGCCTAGTTAACCACGATCGGATAGGAATGCTGAGTCTTGTAACTGTATCCCCAGTAATTACTGCCTTCCATAGTTATTGTTTCACCACGTTTTGGCCAACTAATCCTCTGGCTAGCTTTGGGTAAGATTGAAACCACTAACTTCAGACAATGCTCACCTGGAACCATAGAGAGCCAACACCTCTATTCACTGTGTTTTCAAAATGACAATTCAAAGTTACAACTTTTCGATTAGCAAATTCAATGGTGCCAACCAAATTCGAAACAGGTTCATTTTATTTAATAAACAAACAAACAAAAAATAAAGATAGAATGAGGAAATGTAGTTTGCTTAGAGCAATTAAATATAATAATAATAATAATAATAATAATAATAAAGATTAAAAGTTCCTTTACACAAAGTTTGTATAAAAGAAATCTTGCAATTTTATTCATTCATCATAATTCACTCGATGGGCATGCTAACTGCACTTAATCTGTTCGATCCTTGGTCAGTGAACGCGAAATCCTTGTAGACGGAGGCAATTTTTATATTTGTCCGAATCTGCAGTGAACCTAATTTATCCACATTAAAAACAGACCTCTGCCTTCGTGAGGAGGCAAGTAAAATAAAAAAATGAAACTATTTTGTCAAATCCGTTTAGTACAATTTAACGTACAATTTCTGTTTATTCATCAAGGAGATAGTAAAACAAAATGTACTATACGTACTGTTCAATGTGTGTGCGTGAGAAAAAAAAAGAGGACACGCGTGTTGTGCCAGAATGTGCATACTACTGTTTGAGAGACAGATATAACGTGTGTATCATGTAATAGTGTGTGTGTGTGTGTGTGTGTGTGTGTGTATGTGTGTGACAAAAAGAAAATCGCGTTTGTTGGAATGCGCATTTGTGTCAGTGATAGAAAATTATATTGTCTTTGTGTGCGTGTCACAACATGCGTTTTTGTGTATTCATTGTATGTGTAGGAGCACGTGCATAACTGCATGTGCGCGCGTGTGAGTGTGTGTCTCTTGAATTACCATAGAGAACAAACTCGACCGACTAACTACTCCAGTCTGAATACTACAACGAGTATGATTAACCTATTTTTTTTTCTTTGTGCCACCAAACACGGACAACAACGTCTCAGTTTATTTATTTTATTTTATTTTTTTTTGCTTGTTATTTTGTCTTTTTTTTTTTGTATTATATTTACTTAATTTAAATAAAATTAACAGCAGTAATGCTAAGAATGCTTAGTGTTGGTTTAGTTGTTTTTTATTTTTACTGATTGTTGGTCAAAATCTGTATCAACAAAACTAATAGACAAGAACTCGCAAGCGCGTGTTCCTGTGTTTTTCGCACATATGTGACTTTGATAGTTTTATTCTTTATTAATATTAATCGCGTATTTTTTTTAAATTAAAAATAAATTTTTAACTCATTTTTATCCTATTTAAAAAATAAAATGTTATAAATAAAATTTGGATTTAAAAAAAAAAACTACGATATTTGGAGATTAAATATTAAGTAATAAAAGAATTCAACATCTGCAAAAGAATGCAGAGAGAGAGAGAGAGAGAGAGAGAGAGAGAGAGAGAGAGAGAGAGAGAGAGAGAGACCCAGAAGAGTGCTCAATTATTAAGAGAAAAATTAAAAAACCGTCTGTTTCAAACCCAAACAAAAGGGACCTATAGTTGATCGGCTATGTAGGACTCTCTTCAACATCTATGTATATGTCCTCGGAAAATACCGACTATAGATCCCCTTCATTTTTATTTGAAACCGACCGTATCAATGTTTTCTTGCTCCTCTGCAATGTTTTCTTGATCCGCGCGCGAACTTTAATTTCAAACTCCAAGTTTGCGCAAAGAATTTTATTATTTTAACGATTTAAAAAGAAAAAAAATGGAGGGTGAGGATAAAAACAAATATAAATTATTAAAGCCTGCACTAGCAGGGAGACCCGGCATTTTCCGGGTCGAATGAGGAAGCTTATACCCTTTTTTTACCCAATTCATAGCACCATAAAAGTGGAACCTCAGAAATATGCTCAACATTTGAAAGGGACGGAGGGAGATAAAAATCACATTAATTAAAACAATTTTCGGTAAATTTATAATCCCTCGAGGAGTTTCCTCAAAAATCTATAAGAATTCATGTGCATTCCAAACTTCTTACTAATATTTATGAAACAAAATAAAAAGGCATTACTTGAAAAGTTGAACGGGAATTCATTATCATCGAAATAAATACTTTGTTTTTTACAAAAATTGTTTTAAAAGAATAATTAATGGGTAGAGTAATGCTCTATGCAAACGTATTGGATGTAAACAGTACCAAAAATTTCAATCCTTTAAAAAACTTGCATATGCGTTTTTAGTATCGCCTGCATCACTGACTGAACGTTCAACACCCTGAAGAGTATGACTTAAAACTGAATTTTACTTATCAGAAAGAGAAAGAAGTTTTCTCTCGAAATCTTTCTCACGGGGTTCTTCCGTTTTGTTGTTGCATATCAAATCGGAAAATTGCAAAAGAACAAAAATAAAATAAAAACATTATGTTCAACTCAAAAACACCTGGATATTTTTTTTTCTTTCATCCGATCTTAATTATAAAACTGAACCGTCCGGGCGTCCTTGCTTGCTTGAATCTTGTAATAAATAAGTTTACCAAAAATTCTTAATAAATTTTGGTTTTTGATTCTAATTGACGGCACTGAGGTCATTTTTTTTTTTTTTTTTTTTAACTTTTGGAATCATTACTATATATTAGGTACAATATAATATATAATAATCAATAGAGAATTGACTATAATAATATATACGAAACATGCATGAATTAAAATAAAAATTATTTAAGCATATTTTACGACCAGGCAACGCCGGAAGCCTCCCACTGGTTGTTTCTAATACTTGTTAAATTTGATATTAGTTTTATTTGATCTAAAAGTTTTGTGGTCAATGCATATTTCAAACGTGGGTCTATTCTGCAGTATAATTAATAAAGAAATTGTTTTTTTGTTTTGTTTTGTTTTTTTGCAATAGTTAACGCTAACAGAAAAAAAAAAGAACAACAAATAAATGTTACCAAAGGCAAGAAAATGTACTTTCCTACCCAGCTGAATATATTTGTGTTTAAAAGCATTTTAATAATCTGATAAAAATACGAAGAGTTTTATCAAGACCTTTGTCATACAGAGGACCGTGGTTTTATTTCAAAATGGCCGATAACTTTTCTTGAATTTGCTGAAGACTTTTCTGTTAACTAAAATAACAACCAACATATATTCCTACCAAATGCCTTATTCCATGAACAAAGCTTCTTTCTTAGAAGTGCACACCTGTGGAACTCTCTTCCAATTGACTGCTTTCTAGCTGACTACAATCTGATTGTCTTCAAGTCCAACGTAAACAAGTTCTTGATGAACCGTTCCACCTAAGTTAACAAATTTACCGAATTTCCATTACGAACGATTATTATATTGTCCAATTGACTACTAGGGTTTGTATTACTGTACACATAGATTCGAAAAAGTTGTCAAAAGAAAAACAAATATATAACAAATAAATGTTATCAAATGCAAGATAAGTTACTTTTCTACCTAACTGGATATATTTTTAGTGTTTTTATTCAATGTAACATGTTTATTCAGCTCAAAAAACATACAGTGTTTACCGATGTATTGGAAAATTTAAAATGGCGCCCGACTCTGACACTGTCAGTTTGAGAAAAGGAGTTATTAATAAAAAAAAACTAGACAAAATACGGTTAAAAACTCGCTTAATATATGTTATCATGATATGGGCTGACATATATTCGGTGGGTTTTTAACAGTATTTTAAATATTTTTTATTTTTAACTCCTTTTCCCAAACTGTGTCAAAGAGAGAGTCGGGCGCCATTTTAAATTTTCCAATGCATCGGTAAACACTATGTTTTTGAGCTGAATAAACATGTTACAGTGAATAAAAACACTAAAAACATATCCAGTTAGGTAGAAAAGTAACTTATCTTGCCTTTGATAAAATTTATTTGTTATATATTTGTTTTGTTTTTTTGATAACTTTTTCGAATCTATGTGTACAGTAACACAAACCCGACTACTGTATACTCTTAACCCTAATCCTCGAATGGTCTCTGCGTCTTGATAAGTGGTTATGCCTATATATAAAAATAAAAAAAAAAAAGGTCCCTGTTGGCAAAAAAAATAAAATAAAATGATGTCAACAGCCAGATTATACCGAGCAACGACTTGGGTTTAGCTGCTGTCTGACGTAACGCACCGATCAGCCAATCACAATGTAGCCCGCTGAATTACGATTTTATCATAAAAACAATAAAAAAATTTCTTTGAATTACTTTATAAAACATTTCCTTTTGCTTCTTCTAACCTTTTATTATAAAAAAAAAATGAATAAAAAAAAAAAAAAAACACATTACAGTTGATCGTTTTTTTTTTTTTTTTTGCTTTCTACATTTTACATTTATTCATTTTGCTATTTTCTTTTACGTAGCGTTGTTATTACTTTATCGGCGACGCTCGGCATAATCCGGTTGTAGGTGTCATGTACTAACCAAAGCTGACCAAATGCTGAGATATATTTAGTTCACAATATGCATCAGTACCATATCGGATCAATAATGTTTAGAGATGAAATTAGTTGAATTCAGAAATAATGCTAGAAAAGAGATGCTGGCCTATAATCTCATCAATGGCATTAAGATATACCTAAGGACTTATTGGTTACTTCTATACTAGAAAGAAATCTACGTGGACATTACAGGAAACTATTTTAACACCATTTTTTTTTATCAAACCGAAGAAGGGTCGCTTTGTCAATTAGAATCCACGAACCTTTTTTTTTTTTTTTTTAAATTTTTTTTGAAGATTGTAACGTTGGCATGGGGCAGCCAAAATTGCCCTGCTTTTTATTGAAACTAACCGAGAGCTCTCTTTAGTATCCTCGTTGTTCTCTTAAATGCAATTGTCTGGATCTCTTTTGCACTTGGTTCACCAGGAATATTAGTTAGGTAGGACTTCAGGTTCTTCTTCATAAGCCCTATAGCACCTATAATAACTGGTATGATTGATATCTCCCTAAGATTCCAGTTTCTTTTCATATCATACATGAGATCTTGATATTTGGTCTGTTTCTCCCTTTCAGCTCTGTTCAGACCTCCATCGTTGCCACTCTCTCTGACTTATTCCGTATAATCAGGTTTGGCAGCAGCATTTTTTTTTTTATAGGTAGGTGGCTGTAGGGATTATATGGTCGTAATGTATGGCATATAAGTCATTTTCAACTGTTCTTTCAGGTTGATGTTCCAATGAACCTTGGAATAGACTTCCAAGTGGGGTAATAAATGTATAAACAAAACAATAATGCAATGTGAATTTGGATACGTGATGGGCTACGGTATCCTCCTCTTTGTAAATTTACACCACGCTTTCAATGCATGACAATTG
The DNA here is from genome assembly GCF_053919585.1 of Euprymna scolopes. Lineage (NCBI taxonomy): Eukaryota > Metazoa > Mollusca > Cephalopoda > Sepiida > Sepiolidae > Euprymna > Euprymna scolopes. The sequence goes on along the minus strand of NC_136499.1, from coordinate 17,515,726 downwards.
AAGCAGGATTGTTTTATCTTTTGACAAATAATTTAAGGAGGACATTTGGGGGAAGTATGGAATGAGATATATAAAAGAATCTGATCTGTATATTGATATTGTTTTAAAAATGTAAAATTCATTGTGCAATGTTCTTTCATTTTAAAGATTGACTTGATGAGGTAATTAAAAAGGAAAGAAAACCAAATAACAGATAAGAAAATAGAAACTGACTAGCAGGGATATCTGACGTTGCTCAGGATTAAACGAGGATCAACGAATGCTCCACGCTTAATATCATCGAAATTCGTAAAAATCACCCATTTTTTCAATCAAATGGATTGATTGCATGCTCTAATCAGGGACACACTGCAGTTAACAAAGAGGAAGCTTCACATACCTCCCCAATAGTGACAGTCTACAATACATTGTAGTTTGCATTGCACTCTAGAGCCTACTGTTGATTTTATAAATTATTTTTAATATATAATGGCTTGAATTAAAGTTTAAAATGCAAATGTCAAGTATCATAGTTCAATTGTGCGTTAAACAGAAACATTAATTTCAAACTGTCATATCAATGACCCTACTGCTGCTTATGCAGTGATAAAACTTCTCAAATGCACTTGTGATGTTAAGCTGTATAAGGTTGTTAACTTTGGTGAAAATCATACTGTTCCTTCTTCAATCAGATTTTTTTTTATTATCATCAATTTTCAATATTTATCAGAGGCATTCTAATACAAAACTTATCTGAGAACATTCCCAAACATAAAGTACATTTTTGCAAAAGTTCAAGAAAATTGTCCCAGCAGTTTTGGAGTCCACAGGAAACACAAATAGTGTCTTTTATATATATGTAGACAGAGATTGTGGTGTATGACTTTTGAAGATTATTTATTTTGAAGTTTAAAAAATGTGTACTCGTGCAGTTTACGGACTATGCTATATTTTAGATAAGATTTCCAAGTTAAATTTAATTTTTACGAAATCTTTTGCTTGTTCAATGAAAGTACAGAATAGTTAACAAGGTTCCTTCAGCGTATGTTAAGAATTGGTTTCTAAATAATAACAGTATTTTAGCACGGTCTGAGTATTTAGTTCTCTTCCACTACAAAAACTGTGACACAAGTGTCGGAAAGTAGGAATGAAAAAGCCAGAGCTCCAGAGGAGGAGGAGGAGGAGGTCATTATAGGAATGGTCTAATCTCTTGATTTTAGGGGCCCCGAGGATAAAAATCCTGAAACTGCAGAAGTACAAAAAAAAAAAAAAAAATGATGTATCAACATTGCTATGTTGAGACAAGGCAGAAATAATTACAAAACATCAAAAAGCAACAAATTTATATATGAATAAATTGTGGCCACTTCTCGTGTGTATGTGTTTTTCGTCTCTACGTAACTTATACATTTTTTTTTTACTATTAATAAAATCTAAATCCAAAATGCAATAGCATAAAGTACTAAAATATACTTTTAAAAATCTTACAAATAATTTAATTACAAAATTAAATGCAGCAGAATGCACTTAGATATTTTCGTAAACAATTTTTCTGCATCTTAATTTACTTTACCGTCCTTCGAAGTTTGAAAGTGTTTAAACTGTCGAATAGAAAGTCATTTAAACTGGCTGTACAATTCTAACAAGAATTTAATTAAAAGATTGAAAAATTTGATGCCATTTTATAAAGATTAAAACAGCATAACAAAATTAATTATAGTTTTTACATCAATTTAGTTCAATTAATAATTTAATGCCCAAACAATATCATAAAATTTAATTGTAAAAAGACTTCCGGGCAACACCGGATACGTACAGCTCTAATTTTACATAAAGTTTACTGAGCACCTTTAATACATTAACTTTTGTAAGGACCAAAATACGTGCCGACTAACTTGTTATTCACATGAAGGTGGAAATAAAATTTAAAGTAAACGTTCTAACCTCGAGGGTTTTCTGGAGAAAACCCTCGAGGTTAGAACGTTTACTTTAAATAGAAAGCACTTCACTATTTAATTTTACTGCAGCCAAAAAGGAAAATCTTCCATGTTTGTTGATTCGATACACAGATAACCGAAACAAAGGTAAACTATCGTTGGCACTGCAGACATTAAAGTGGGTGTTACTTTGGTATTAGAACAGAAAATCGAAAAATTGAATTTTCGGCGCTTCTGCATTACATTGACAGCGCCATTGTTAGGAGGCGATAATTCCAATTTTTTCTTGGTCAAATAACACGGCAAATAAACAAGATTTTTTTTTCCAAACACAAATATTTGAAAACTAAAACATTGTATAAAAATGTATCAATATATAAAAATAAAACCATTTATTGAAAAGTCTGCGTAAGGCAATAATTTTAATAAAACAATTTTTGGGTTTGTTTTACTGTACACATAGATTCGAAAAAGTTGTCAAAAAACAAATATATAACAAATAAATGTTATCAAAGGCAAGATAAGTAACTTTTCTGCCAAACTGGATATATTTTTTGTGTTTTTATTCAATGTAACATATTTATTCAGCTCGAAAAACATACAGTGTTTACCGATGTATTCGAAAATTCAAGATGGCGTCTCACACCCTCTTTAACACCGTAAGTTTGGAAAAAGGTGTTATAAATAAAAAACTATACAAAATACTATTAAAAACCTGCCGAATATATGTCAACCTATGTCACGGTAACATATATTGAGCGAGTTTTTAACATTATTTTATCCGGTTTTTTATTTATAACATCTTTTCCCAAACTTACCGTGTTAAAGAGAGAATAAGGCGCCATCTTGAATGTTCCAATACATCGGTAAACACTGTATGGTTTTCGAGCTGAATAAACATGTTACATTGAATAAAAGCATGAAAAATATATCCAGTTTGGTAGAAAAGTAACTTATCTTGCCTTTGATAACATTTGTTATATATTTGTTTTTTGACAACTTTTTCGAATATATGTGTAATACAAACCCCAATTTTTTAATCAAAGTAACATTGGATTCTCCCTCCCCCTGAAACATTTTTGGAATTAAAGTAAAATTGGATTTTTTCCGAACAGGTTAATTTAAATGAAACATTTTTTGAATTAAAGGAACATTGGATTTTTTTCTAAGCATTTTTTTAATTAAAATTGTCATTGTAACAAAATAAAGTTTATTTTATTTATTTATTTATTTATTTTTTTGGCACCTGTTGAAGGATCAACAATGTATTATAATTTTAATTTCTAAATTAATAAACAATTGGAATGGAGAAAAGCGCCACATAGCGACAGTTTAGTGAAACGCACCAAAAAATAAATAAAAAATAAAATTAAATAAATAAATAAAAAAAGGTGCCGTCCGAGTAATGCAGAAGTGCTGAATTTTTATTAAAAACCGATGGTATCTATTTACTATTTATATCAATTTCAACCAAAAGCAATATTATGTACATAATTACCACGTCACAATTGGTTAAATATTATTCCATTATTACATGAAACACATTTTTTCACGGTTTCGCAATACAAGGATCGGCCATATTTCCGATATGCAATGTAAACACAATAGAAGTAACTCATTCGCATCCCTCTCACATAAACAAAAATCGAAATATTGGATTTCAGTTAAAACCAATGGTATATACTTAATTGTCATGTCGAAATGAGTAAAATATCCAAATATTACGAAAAAAACAACAACAACAAAAAACAAAGTAGAAAATAAATTATTAATGAAACAAGTTTTCAAAAAGTTTTCAGAAATTGGAATAAGACAGACGGCAATTGCTTCCTTTGCTACCATGCGAACTCTTCTGTTTTTTTTTTGTTTTTTTTTTTTATTTAAGTAATCTTGAAATTTCTTCAAAAACTATTTTGAATTATAATTAATGTTCTACACCATGTTTTTTTATTTATCTATTTTTCTTTCGTAATTTTTGGATATTTTATAAATTTCGAAGAAGCACCAAAACGAGGGTTTCAGCAGTGAGATTGCCCTCCTACCTAAATTAAGTTGGGTCAGACATGCTCACGGTGAGAAGCGAATACTATGTACCGAGTGTGCTTGTGTATAGGTCGAATTTTGATGGCTAAGTGTTTGGGAGAGGAAAAGAGGGGATGCGGTGACTTAAGCAAGAGTTGTGTTTGTTAAGTTGAAATTCCGGTCTGAACGGGGGAAAGTTCAGAAACAGAAAGAGAGTTGAGAATCTAAGACAATCACAAATCGTTATACTTTTAAATCGAGAAAACATTTTTTTTTAATGTCGCGATTCCACTTGTGTTTTTGACATTATTAATCAGATCAATTAATTACGTTTTGTGAAGTGTTGGACTAATTAACTAACGTTTAATTTGAAGATGACAATATATGCAGTTACGTAACTCCACCTTATGACAAGGCATGGCTGAACAGTATTGGAATAATTTCCTCTTGTTGGCATAACAACCTATGAAACTTTTTTAGCTTCTTTAGTTTGACTTTCTTCAACCAGAAATGAAAAATTAATGAAATAAATTAGTGCTAATCCAGTTTTACCCCAATATTAAAAACTAGCAAGGAGACCAACGTTGCCCGGGATTGAATGATGATCAACGAATGTTTCACACTCCTATATTTTTATTATCGGTGAAATCGCCCATTTTGAAATCAAATCGATTGATTGCCTGCTCTAGTTGACGTAGTCCAAAATACAGTGTAGTCTACATTGCACTGTAGAGAACCTATTGTTGATTTTATAAAATTATTTTTATATGTAACGATTGCAATTAAAGTTTAAAATGCGAGTTTAAAAGTCAAGTATCATAATTCCATTGTGCTCTAAAAAAACATTCATTCCGAATGCGCCTCTATCAGATCAAAGAACTTACTGTCGATTTTATAAGTCAGGCTTCTCTCAAACTTCCCAAATGCACTTGTGATGCTTAGGCTATCTGTAAAGGTGTTAACTTCGGGTAAAATTGGCCGTTCTTTCTTTGATCGATACTTATCGAAGACATTCCGATACAAAACCTATCTAAGAACACTGCTAGATACATGTAGTATGTGCGTGTGGAATTACATAAAAAATCGGCCGAGTCGTTATGGAGTCTAAAAAGAACGAACTCTCACAGTTTTTGTTATATATATATATATATATATTATATATATATAGCTTTGTGTACGTACCCGTTTAGTAAAAAAGGCGGTACACCAAAATTTACTTAAATTCATTAAAAAAAAAAAAAAAAAACCTTTTTTTTTTTAAATAAAATCTGATCGATAAACGATTTCTAATCAGCTGTGAATTTTTAAGATGGGGGATGTTTGTATTATTTGCATTAATCAGACTAATGTTCTCTCTTGAGTGTTATTTGCACAACGTTTCGGTCGATGTAACTTCCGACCTCCTTCAGGTGTAAAAGTCGCCATGTCTTCTTGGCCAAACATGGCGACTTATATACACCTGGAGAAGGTCAGAAGTCGCACAGCCAACACCCAAGATGAGAATATTAGTCTAATCCAAGTACAAACGATTTCTAGCCGGTATAATGATGACTTGCTTGAATTAAAAATTGTATTATGTCCGTTGGCGTTGACCTTGATGTAAACAGAAAATGGTGGACGAAGCATTTCGCCATTAAAATGCGTTTTTTTTTTTGTATTAAAGAAAATTACTTTATACATTTGCATAATCTTTGGTGTACTGTCTTTTTAAAAGAGTACATAGTACATAGTTTGCACGCCATTTTGTTTATTTTCTTTTAATGAGCAGTTTTTAATTTTAGGGTGAAACTGATTAAGCGCAGAAAAATAAAGAACCAAGTTTTCTATATATAATAAAATGAACGTTAGTGTGTCTAAATTTATAGAAAGAAAAACTACTGCAGCAAGATGGGGGTATGGGCGCCAAAAGGAAGGCTGAAAAAAGTTTAGAGAAACGAAATGAATATGTTAAGCTTTTAAGATCACAAACGGAAATTAATTGTATTTATGAATCTCAGAAAAGGCCGAGTTAAGGAGAGAAAAAAAGTGAGAGAAATAAAATGAAAATAAATGTCAAAATCTGTTATCAGGATCAGAAGTGCATTTGTTGGTTAGGGGTTAAGGCGTTGACTGGAGACAGAATGTCAAGAAGAACAAAAACAGCACAGCTGCAGTTAAAGGGTTTAAAAGGGTGAATTAACAATAACGATGGAAAAGAGGAGCGAAAATTGAACGAATTTTGTTTTGGAAGTTTAAAAAGAGAAAGAAAGAAATGTGCTAAAGATACATCCAACGTTGTGAGTTGAGAGATAAGGCCAGCTAAGGGATGGCAGTGAGAGTGACAGATAGTTAAATGGACGAATAGTAATTGTGTGTGTGTGTGTGTGTGTATATATATATATATATTGCATTTAGCAAATTAGGTATAAACCATTTAAAATATTTGCTAATATTTTCTCCTCTGAGGAGATAGGTAAACATCGAAAACCTATAGATTAAGAAGATATACTTATTGAAATGTATTCTTTGTCTTGCATATAATAAAAATTCTAGATTTGAAATTTAACCATTTCACATCATAAAATTTAAATTACTAAATTATGATTTATTTGCTCTATCTGATATATTGAGCAATTTTTATTTAGTTGGGATTGTCTTTATAAAATACTACAGCCAATAATATTTTGTAAGACCAATAATCACTGGATTTGCATACTAGTAGATTTATTGCATTACATTATTCTGAAGTACATATTTCCTTTTCTATTTTGTAGCCATATTCGTGTGGTTGTTTTTTTTTTTTTTTTACAGCATATCAACCCTTTTTAGGTTATTTAATGCCGAATCCAGTGATTTTGGAGAAAAATGTTTTAATAGAATATATTTGTTAAGTCGGTTTCTATTTAACCCATAGTTGGGACCCTAACAAGTACTATAACTCTGGGTCAGAGTGGACCTGGGAGCAATGGCAATTAAGGGGTGGCTCCACACTCCCCAAAGCCCGCAAGCTGGGGGCCTCATCATCGGATATAGTTTAAGGTCATATCCAGGAGCTTGTAGCCATATTAAATGTGCTTTCACTGCCAAAGATAGATGGAGGAACTCAGCTGACTGCATTGGACTCCAACCTTCTGATCTTCATCACAATGTGAGAAGAGTTAGTCTGACGATCGGGTCCCATTCTGTTACCAAATCAAATAGAAAAAGAGGGCAAGGAGTAGGAAAAGATTGCCCAGTCTCCTATGGAGCATGCACCATCTTCAAAACTTACACTCAAACTGCAACTCCCATCCCCAGAACAATTTCAGGAAAAACAAAAACAAAAAATGCACCTGTTCCCACAACAACACCTACCCTCACACTGCATGTACCAAAAGAGACACCTGTACACACATACACCACAAAATAAAGAATACCCCCTCGACAAGAGATACTTGAAATCTTTCTTAGAACTATCAGATAATGAAAAAGACATGGAGGACCACACCAATTTCCCATAGGCCTAAATCATGACAATATTTGCAAGGCTCCCAGCCAATCACAAGAACTGTCTGGCATATGTTGGAAGGGATCATACTGGAAACTAAACCTGCTAACGACAACGACTCTTTCATGAATGTTTTACCAGAATGCAAGGAAAAGGTTCCAATTTTGGTGCATCCTTTATTTTATAGGGATTTTAAGCTAACGTTTCTTCTGGATGCTGGCAGCATTGCACGGAGCAACCACGATACACGAGAACTTGCCACACTGAGCATGATGCATAGCATTGGCGTCTTTTCACTGGCAGCTTTCAGAACTGGATATGACACTTCTTAAGGGAAGTTCATGACTTGCTTGGCTAGTTTGAATGCAAGGGGCTTCAGAACTTGGGCGATTAGCTTCTAGAGGTATTTTTTTGTCCTTGGGAATGGATATAACTGTGATAGAGAAGATGCACTTAATTTTGTCTTGGGAATGTCTGGTGCTCACCAAAAGCGTTGATGTCTTTTCAGCAGATGAGAATCGCTGGGGGAAGGAGGTCTCCTTGCATGTGAAATGAATCCTGTTCATAGGGAAGCAGAGTAGGCTTATGGCTGATATTGCCATAAAAGATATTTTATTTCAGTTTGTTGAGGTTCATGTGTCCAGCATTGTGAGACAAAGGGTTCTGTTTGTTGCATGCGACAGTGCATAGCTTTAATGGGGTATTGGAATGCCATCTTTAATACCAAGAAACTTGGTCATGGCTAGAGGGATAGAGAAGTAAAAAATCAATCTGGCCGATGTGATGGCTAGATGCAATCTTGTTGACAGAATTTGTATCAATCATTTTGGGACAGATGTGTACATAGACAAATAGTGTGTCCATCTTCCTACCTGAATACTTATTTAGAAGTGACAACATAGACTTTATATCATGTTCTATGTTCAAGTGGACGATTCAATTAGGTCAATTAGACTATAAACTAGTTATGGTTCAATTGACATTAAGAAATAAGCCTAAACTAGTCCAGTACTATAAGTTGAATATTTCCATCCTGGAGATTGGTAGGAGGAGGGTGATAGTCCTATAACAACTTATTTAGCAGGCTTTAATGAGGTCTGTTACCAGGAGTAAGTGATAGGCTAGCTTGAAAACTAAGATCAAAAGCTTCTCCATCAAATACGATCAACTCAATGTTTTGCGTTAGATAAGGCCAAAACGAAGAAGCATTTAAAAGAAAAACTAACTCAGGTGGTAACTGGGAGAATACTGCAAGCATAGAACTAGCTTTGCAGGACCTATGATGTGAGGCTAGTAAGAGTTGCAAGGACCAAGTAATAAGGGCTAGACTAAAGAAAGTTTCCAATAAAGACATAAACTAATGCAGATGAGCATAAGGAAATTTTGATGAAGTCACCAAAAGAGTGATCATATTGCTGAAGAAGGAGAACAGGAAAGGTGGAGAGAAACTAGGCAGTGGAGTTAGGCAACAAAAACTTGGAAGAGATTGAGACCTTCACATACCTTGGGAGGGTGATCAACCAGCAGGAAGGAACAGTTACAGACGTTAAGACCCGGATCGGAAAAGCAAGAGCATCTTTCATAGCCCTCAAGAACATCTGACGATCCAACCTCATCACTTCTCGCACAAAAATCTGACTTCAATTCCAACATCAAATCAGTACTACTGTATGGAGCAGAAACGTGGAGAACAACAAAGACCACCATCGGAAGAGTGCAGGCTTTCATAAACTTGTGCCTTCGAAGAATGCTAAGGATCCACTGGCCAAATACCATCAGTAATGCAGATCTCTGGGAGAGAACTAACCAAGTACCAGCAGAAGAAGAAATCAGAAGGAGATGGTGATGGATCGGACACACCCTGAGGAAACAACAAACGAATATCACACACCAGGCCCTCATATGGAACCCCCAGGAAAAGAGGCTGACCAAAAAACACCTGGAGAAGAGACCTGGAGGCAGACGCTAAACTGACCGGCTACTCCTGGAGGGAGTTGGAGCAAATCGCCCAGGACCAAGGACGTCGGCAGGCAGTTGTGGATGGCCTATGCCCCACCAGGGGCACAAAAATTTGGGCCAGGATCTTAGAGAATTGATCAAGCTCAAGCAGAACTAAGCTATGAAGGAAAGAGTGATTCAGAACAACTTACATCTGATTCATATGATCTCAGGAGGTAGAAGATAACTCGGAAGCTGTATTAATCAATAGAAAGCTTTTCACAAGGTAAACCATCACTTCTTGGAATCCATTTTAGAGATCACTAGTTTTAAACCGTCTTCTACAAATGGCTGTATCGCTAGCCGATGACAATGGTGCAAGTAAATGGAAAGGGTTTGTAATCTTCACTATCTCCCAGTCGGTACATCTGGGCAGTCCAATGATGCTCCTGCTCTACATGCTTGCATTGGAGCCGCTACTTCACAAGCTAAGAAATAGAGAGACAAGTTTGGTCCTATGCAAAATTGTTTCGCCTGATGAAGCAGAAACGTGGCCGTCATAAATATAAATTCAGGCCCTTGCACTGAAAAATGTTGTCATGGACTGAAGTCCTAACAAACAAAATTTGTCAAACAGACTGCAGATAAGATTTTTACAGATTTTTAGCTACTATTAACATTACATTTACGGCCATCTTTCCAATTTGTTCTTTTTATAGAAGTCAATCTTTCCTCGAATTTTAGAAATTATTTTTACAACTAAAAAAAATACATTTCATTTTTTTTTTTTTTTTTACTTCCATCAATCTTAAAACTATGACTTTTGTGTTAAAACAAACTAATAAAACCTGCTTACGCTTTTTACCACATTTGGGCCGGTGCATCTACTACTAGCCTCTTCCTCCTAGACAGAGTTCAAAAGAGTATCACCAACCTAATTGGTCCTGCACTATCAGCTAGGCTTCAGCCACTGTCCCATCAACGAAATGTTGCATCGCTTTGTACTGCCTGTTTTACAAGTATTTTAATGGCAGATACTCCAATGAACTAAAAAACTCTTATACCACCCCCTTGATGGAAATACACTTGACAAATCCGACAAGCAGCAATGTCCAACCCCCACACAGCAGAAATCTCTAGATGTAAGAAAGCCTGTTACTCTAATAGTAATAGTTTCTTCCCTAAGACTGCTAGACTTTGGAATTTCCTTCTGGGTTCCTGCTTCTCTGACTGTACTGACATGCAGAAGTTTAAGTGTAATGTAAACAGACATCTTGCTGCTGAACTCCCCAAAATAGTACCCCTACAAATTATGTCCCAGATAGTAGCCCCCCCCACATTAAAGTGGCACTGTGTTTCGTTTGAAGTGAAAATGCAAACAAAATTTTAAAAAATAAAATAGACTTTGATTTTTTTTTCACATCAAATATTGTTTTCATTTTAAGAGCAAGCCAAAATATTCTGCAAATATATAAACATTTGTGTGCATATGTGTAACAGTGTCAAAATACTTATAGCAAGTGAGCTACATAAACGTTTGTTTCTTTCTCCAAAAAGAATTCGCCAGTCTGTTAGTCGGACGAATTCTTCCAATGAAATGAAACTCTTGCGATAAGTGTATGTTTAATACTACTGCAAAGCTCTAGAGTATTGAGCACTTAATGTGATCTCAAGCAAAGTGGAAGAACCGAGATATAAGTTCCATTTTCTTTTTAACAAAACTTATTTACACTAAATGAATGAAATTCCTATTTTAGTCACATAAATTACAGGGTGGAACGATAAAATTGTCACCCTAGAAAAGACCACATGATTCCATTTCTGTTTGATGAAAACCCGTTTTCTTTTTTTGCTGTAGACCATCTATCAGTTGGCCAGTCGTGTACAAATCTCAACAGTGATAGGAGTGACACAATATTAAACAAACAAGATCAGAGATGTGCCACAGTACAACTCATGCTCTCTACCGATCCAAGTTATGACAACAGGGCCATTGCCAGCACCCTCAAAATGCAAATCTGGATGGTTCAATGCTTGAGGGCACAGCTAAACAAAGTTTTCGGCTACTGTTATGATCTTTGGTGTGGTCACATCATGCCACCTCACATATTCAAAGCCGGCTAGAAAGTCAACACCAAAGTGTACCTGGATGTGCTAAAGAGTGAAGTGATCCCCTGGGGCAATCAGGTGGCTGCTGGCAGACCCTGGGTGTGGCAGCAGGACTTGGCGCTAGCTCACAAGTCCAAAGAGACACAGGCTTGGCTTCAGAAAGAGTGCTACGACTTTGTACCTTTCTCTTACTGGCCACCTCCTCCCGCATCCTGATCACGCTGGACTACTTCATTTGGTCATACATCGAGAACATCACCAACACGATCTACCACAACACCAAAGCCAGCCTGATCACTGCCATCCGCCGAGCTTCCGCCGGTGTTTGTGGAAATAGCATAGCTCCAGTTCTGAACCCATATCGAGGCAGTGATTGAGGCTGAAGGTGGCTACATTGAATAGATGTCAGCTCTATTAGATAATCAAGTTACCTGAATTGATTTTTTCAATAAAAGTTTTAAAATAAAACTGTAGTGTTTTCTTTAAGGCGACCCTTATCATTGCACCCTGCATTTAGCGAAATTACTTTAGACATTACTTCTAACCTTTTTATTTACTAAAGTCATGTTTAAAAAAGAAATAATGGTGCTCATGCAGAGAAAGGAACTTAGTATTTTTTTTGTTAAAATCAAGTTTTATGGTATCTTTTGTTTAAATAGTTACGTGAAAATAAATAGTTACAAAACACCCTTCAGTTCTCATCTTAAGAATAAGTTTCTAAATAACGTTATTATTTCAGCACGGTACTTTCTTTATATAAGTACCCAGATAATGAAAACAAATCATAGCAAGTTACATCATACACACTAAATGGCGAAGTGAAAACTGTTGAAAAAAACAGTCTCCATTTTTATGAACTTGAGCTATAGATTTTGTTCTTTTATAGCTAGCACCTGTTCATAAAGACGGCTACTTTATTTTTCCCTCCCACCATAACAATAATAATAAAAAAAACTCAAAAGGTAAATAAATATTTCTTCAATAATATCTTTGTGTTGTTATGCTTTGAAGGCATCGATAGGTTGACAGAGGTGTTCACACACAAAACAATCACATGGGCCCAAATAAACTGCAGCAAATCTATCAGCCTGCGATTGGGTGCCATGAACAATGACACCACCCGTCTAGCTCCTTTCTGCTGAACAAATGGCCCGGTTCTAATTCTCAGAGGAATTGGTCAGGGGTATAGTCAAAAGTCAAAGCGTCCATTAACACTTTGTTTCAAAGGAAACTCCTTAAAAGTTAGAGCATGCGCCACTCGTCTCCCTTCTCATCCTTTAGTGATTTGACGTACTCTCTTTGCTTACAATACATCTAAAGTTCTTTCAATATCTTCGATCCTTGCTTCTCTGGAACAGGAAAAGGCATTGGGTTCTGTATTAAACGTATGTAAAGAAGGTATGAGGATGGCCTACAAAGTCAGGAAACTGCTGAAAAATGCCCCCACCCCCAACTTTGACAGAGGAATCTGTGGGGATCCTGCAGTTGATAGCTCTCTTTCTACCCTTATTCTCCACCATTTGGTCGAGGGCTGTTCTAAGCCGAGGGGCAAAGTGCAATTCTTCATAGAGTGCCAAGCTGCATCCTTCAGTAATCACAGGGTTAGAAATAAACTAACCACTTCTCAAAAGACAAGAAGGTAAAGCCTAGGAAGGTGGACTAGACCATACCCCAGGCCAACAACGAACTAGGCACACCAGACTGCCAGTTTGATTTTAGTATGAAACCATCATCACCCCTATTGAGAAATACTGTTTTTTCTGCAGTTTATATGAAAGAACAAGAAACATAAGATTTAACTTAATTTTATCCCAGCCCACTCAACCAACGAATGAAAAAATATAATCAGATTGTTTTACAATCCAGATTCAAAAAAGTGGTAAAAAAAATAAAAAAATAAATTAAACAAACAAAACAAATAAAATTTACCAAAGGCAAGATAAGTTACTCTTTCTACCTAGCAAAATGGCCGCAATGTAGTTGTTATACGGCCATTTTTTTTTTTTTTTTTTGTGCTCGTGTAACGCTGTTACACTGTAACGGTTAGCATTAGTTGTTTTTCGAGCAGAATAAACATTTTACATTAAGTAAAAACACTAAAAACCTACCCAGGTAGATAGAAGAGTAACTTATCTTGTCGTTGGTAACTTATTTTTTTTACATATTTGTTTTTTGGGGTTTTTTTTATCACTTTTGCGAATCTGTGTAGATTGTAAAACAAATCCAAATAGTGAACCACTATTCTTTTAAGAAAAAGAAAAAAAAAGAATTTGATTTATTATTGTTGATACTTTATCAAAATAAATTGATGTTTTTATATTTTAAAGAGAAAGATTATCAATAAGTTTTAAAACTGGTGCTAAACAAAAGCAGTTAACAACCATTACTGAAAATAAAAACTTCGTGGAAATCCGAAAAAAAAAATAAAATAAAATAAATAAAAATAATAAATAAGTCAGATATGTCAAAAAGTTTGGATTTAGGTTAGAAAATTTTAAATGTTTAAGAGAAAAGCGCTATCGGTATTTGACTCCCCACGAGGGCAAAGTTAGACATAATTTTTTCGAGGGGGGGCACGGTAGTGGTGGTGGGGGGAGGGCTCTCCCCATGATTGCCTATATTGAGCTATATTGGGTTCTAATTCATCAAGATTTTGTCGTCGATAAAAAACAATTTTTTAAAAATTTCAGAACTTTAAAACTATGCAGCTTAGCTATCTCCCGAAAACGCGCTTTGAGAGGAAAAACAAAATGCCTCAGTCTAGAAGCATTTCTCTTGTTGACGAGAACAGAATTTTGATCTTAGTCTGAAGACTGAGAAAATACCCCAAAGTCTTTCGATAATTTCACTTATTTCTCCCCTAAAATTTCATTTGATTTTTTACTAATATTTAACTTAGAACTAGTGCTACCTATCGGCGTTGCCCGGGAGTCTTAAACTTATTTCTCATTTCAATTCACTTTTTTTCTTCTACCAATTTTAGTGTGCGGGGTTCAAGTTAAATTTAGTTAACCAAACAATATCGTCATGAATATATAAATTTAATTATTGAAAGTGTTTTTATTTCAATTTAAATCTCGTTCGAATCATCTTTCGGTAGACTTAAAATCTGAAATGGCAGACGGATGTCTTAACTTAGCGACGGACTAAATGGAGGTAGTTTGTAAGGTTTGTTTTGATGGAATCTATCTTTAAAAAAATCTACCAAAAATTAGGTAATTATCTAATATCACTATGAAATTTTCACCGATTAATAAGTAAAGAACCAACTTTTTTCTTTTTTTCATTTTCTTTTAAACCCACATTCACCTCAAAGAAGGCATATTGCCACTTGGACGTAAAGGGCTACAAATTGAGACCATGCCTAAGAAAGATTAAGATGCTTGTTTACGTTACATTTGAACTTCTGCATACCAGTACAGTTAGGGAAGCATGTAGCAGGAAGAGAATTCCAAAGTCTAGCTATTCATGGGAAGAAGATATTTGAGTAGAAAACTTTCTGATATTTAGAGACCTCAACAGTGAAGGGGTATGATTTTGTTGCCAAGTGGGTTTGTCGGAGATATGTACGTCGAGGGGGCACAAGTGCAAGGAGTTCAGAGCACATTCCATTAAAATACTTGTAAAACAGGCACAGGGATGCAATACTGCGGCGATGGGACAGGGGTTAGGGCTTAATTGACAAATTGGGACCTATTAGATTGAAGACCATTTTTTTGGACCCTATCTAATAGGGAGAAACTAGTGATAGATACACCAGTCCAGATGTGGCAACAATACTCCATACATGGGCGAATGGTAGCCTTATAGAGGTACAGGATACGCTCAGGTGTGAACAGTTTTCTAGCACGATAGAGAGAGCCCACCTTTCTTGCAGCAGCTTTTGAAATGTCCTCAATGTATTTATTCCAGTTCATATTTCCTGGGAATGTTAAGCCAAGGAGTTTGAAGGAAGAGTTCTCAGACATGGATAGCGATGATTGTTGTAGTTTTGTAATTGTTAAAGGAGAGCAAGTTAGTCTTACTAGCATTAAATGTTACCATCCATTTACGTCCTCATTCAACCACGGCTTGGAGGTTATTTTTTAATGATTCAGCCATTGTCTTGGATTTGTGTACATCTGTTCTTCCCTCATACACGTTAGAGAGCATTGTATCATTAGCAAATATACCCATCTCGGACTCAATATTATCGGGGAGGTCATTAATGAATATCAAGAATAATAGTGGTCCAGGGATCGACCCCTGAGGCATTCCCACATTAATGTTATGCTGCTTGGATGAACATCCATCGATGACAACCTGGACGGTCCTATTGTTTAAGAAGGATCTAATTATATTTAGTATTCATCCAGTTATACCATACAATTTAATTTTCATTAGCAACCCTTCATTCCATTTGTCAAAGGCCTTGGATAGATCAAGGGCTACAGCCCTGGCTTCACCCACCTTATCCAATGCATGGTATATGCTTTCAGAGATCTGCAGTAGAACGACATTTCCTAAATCCGTAATGTTTGTCAGAAAGATTTGCTTTTGCAAGGTGGTGAACTAGTGCTTGATTGATTAGTATCTCGAAGAGTTTTGCAAAGAGAGAGAAGAAACATTTTTTTTTAGTTCAATACTAATTGAAGCGGCACTCACCATAGGCTTCCTTCAAAAGGAGGAAGTTTCATGGGTTCTTCTTTGTAATTGTATAATAGCTAAATCCGAAAATTGAAACCAATGGTATCTACTGAATTGTAACGTCACAATAATGAAAATATCCAAAAATTACAAAAAACGATAATAGAAAAGTAATTATTAATGAAAATAGTTTTCAAAAAAATTTCAAATGTGTATATAAATTAACAGATTCAAGTCAGGTGAAGTAACTCGGTCCGTCCTGTTATTATTAATGGTGGATGTAACACAATTATCTATTTGTACAAAGTACATATTTTATGTAATAATGCAGTAATTTATAATAAAAACTGTGGGCTGTCCGATCGTCCTTGCTTGTATCCTGTCTATCAAAAGATTGTTGTCATGGAAACAATCTTGTGTTTAATAAAATTCACACTCCTTTCCACAGTCCAACCATATTTTGCTCAACTTGTAAGACATAGTTTCAATCCATGTTTTATGTTTTGGTTTCAGTTTCGATTCTAGCTGATGGCACTCAAATCATTATTACATGAGGAGTCATGTCGTGTAAAAAGTTAATTTATTTTACCCATCCAAATTCAAGAAATGCACAATCAAAATGTGTAAACATTGATAAGACTGAAAATAAACATGGCTTCCACTTGCAATTTCCATGGACCAAGAAGCAGCCTTGACCTTGTGATCAAAAACAAAGATGGAGTTAAAACTGAACGAACCGACGGGACTTTGCTGAATCTGTTTGTGGAGAGAGCGAGCGGCATTAAAAAAAAAAAAAAAAAAAAAAAAACATGAAAAATAATTTAAACAACTTATGAACAATTTTTATTTTAAAATTTAATTTTTATCTTCTATACTTTAAGAATGACAAAAAATAAGTTGTTTATAAGTTGCTTAAATTATTTAAGCAACTTATAAACAACTTATTTTTAATTAAAATTTAGTTTTAATTTAAAATGAAAAAGATTTCATGTAGAATAAATGCATGCGACGCAGCAAAAGATTTCGCCGAATTTATGCCATTCGCTCTCTCTCTCCAGATTCATAAACATACCAACTAAACAGGTCCAGCGAAGTCTCGTCGATTCGTTCCTTTTAAACTCACTTATTTTTTGATTGCAGGGTCAAGGCTGCTACTTGGTCTACGAAAATTTCAAGTGGCAGCCATCTTGATTTTTTTTACTCATTCAATGTTTAGACATTTTAATCGTGCATTTCTCGAGTTTTCACATGAAATGATTCCTCATGTAACAATGTTTAAGTTAATGTTATTTTGAATGCTTTATTTTTCTTATATCACACGCAAACTCTATTTAGTGACATTACCGAATATATTTACAATTATTGTTAAAACATCACAACAAGAGATTGAAAAAAATAAGTAAATTGAAGAAATTCTTTCAAAAAGTAGGCATTTCCTCCTGGTTTTCCGGTAAAAAGTCATGATTTTGAAAAACGAGCAACAGAAATATCTTGACATATTTATAGCCAAATAATCCCCCCCCCTTCTATTTACTGATTTTTTAATGTTTTCCAAATAATTACTTTATTCAATGATGATAAAGAGGGGGGAATCAGCTGAGCGTAAAATTAGTCGATATTTATGCAGAGAAGGTACCGTGCTGAAATAACATTATTTAGAAACCCATTCTTAACATGGAGGAGGGGAGCGCGTTTTGTAACTATTCTGTACTTTCACCTAACGATAAACAAAAGATACCGTAAAACTTGAATTTAACTTTAAAATACTATCTAAAATAATAATAGCATCGTATCGTCTCTGCAAAAGAACTAATTAGTCTTTCATAAAAAAAACAAAAAAACAAAAAACAGAAACACTCTTCTGTAAAAGAAAAGATATGATTACTTAAAAATATTTTGTAATCAAACCAGGTTTTAGAAACATCTACTGTTATAGGTGCTCGGACAACTATATGAATTGAGATTAACTAGTAGAGTGCCGGGAGTTGCCCAGTCGTAAAGTACGTCTAAATATATTTTAATTAATGTAGATTTCGTATTTATTATTATATTGTACCCAATATATAAGGATTTCAAAAGTAATATGATTGGAGTACCATCAGCTAAAATCGAAATCAAAACATTTTGCGCTCAACCTTAATCGTTACTGTGTGAGCTATCGTCAGATTAATAAATAATAGTTAAAAATAAATCCACTTTAACGTATAAATGTATATTTGTGCATGTATATTTGTGCATGCGTAGAAAAGCACTTCAAGTTGACTTACGTTTGCCAAGTTTCCTTTTTTTTTCTTTCTTTTTTTTAAATTTTGACCCCTTAGCGGCTATTTTTACCAGCTAAAAAACCACAAAGGAACTGACCACAAAAAAATGCAATCATTTCCACGCCACTTCACGACCTTGGGTCTCAGAGGAGATACAGTTTGAGAGGTAAAAAAAAAAAAAAAAAAAAAAAAAAATGGGAACATACATAGCGAGTTTTATAAATTAAGATTTAGTTTTATGCATAAGGGATAGATGCTCTCAGTTAAAATTAGACAGCTCTGATTTGTGAAATATTAATAGTTATTAGGCGTTCATGAATATTTCCAAAATTTCAGTTTCTTTACAATATTATAGGGAGGAGGTATAATATGACGATAATATGGACCATCCATTTGAAACTTCAAATATTGCAGATTTGCATTAAATTTGATCCATAGACACCAAACGAGCAAGATTCCCTGAATTTCAATTTATTGTTAAAACACATTAAAACTAAAGCCATAAAATTCAAATATTTTCATAGAATTAAAATCATCTTATATATCAAAATTGGAATAAGGTTTCGTTTCATATCTTGGTTTTCAGTTTCAAAAGGAGAGATAAAAATGGTACCAAACTTTTGTTCGGTGAATTAATTTAAAATCATGGAAGAAAATAGTATTATAGGCGATCTTATCATCTGCTCAAAATTAAAAACAAATTTTAAAGCATCCATTAACTTTAATTCCTAGAAGTTGCTACAATTTAACATCTCCCCTCTAAATAATGAGAAATTCTGCAAAAATAAGCAGGCTCCTCATTAGTCTGTTTATCTGACCACGATTTTGTTTGAACCATTCAGATTGCTTCTTATTACTAACTGCC
This sequence comes from Euprymna scolopes, assembly GCF_053919585.1. Lineage (NCBI taxonomy): Eukaryota > Metazoa > Mollusca > Cephalopoda > Sepiida > Sepiolidae > Euprymna > Euprymna scolopes. The sequence goes on along the minus strand of NC_136499.1, from coordinate 17,496,520 downwards.
GACGGTGTTCTTGGTGCCAAATTTAACCTTTCAGATCACTAGTTTCGACACAGACATGGGTTGAAGATGGCGCTCGAAATTCACTCGAGGCTTGCAGCCTCAAAATTACTTTGTCTCTTTAAGACGTATTCATGCCCTAATGTGGGCAAAATGCTATCATATGCAAACACCAATACCCTGGTGTTGGGCGAATTATTATCGCACGCTGTTCTGTTCTGTGAATCAATTGACTTTCATCATTACAATATAATGTCTGTCAGAGACGAAATTAAGGTTTGATCTGTCATTTGTCTGCCATTTGGACAGTTATCTACAGTGGACTCCTCGAGGCTACCGGACTTGCAGTATCCTTCTTGGAAGATATCACTCAACTGTTGCAGTGTTCTTTGTCAGCGGATTTTGTACCCAGTATTTCTTGAAGATGAACTATTACCCCTTTGGGGTATTACTGGCCCATTACGGCAGATAACTGAAGATGATGCATCTTTTGCAAGTTGGATCTTTTTGCTTTAATAAAATTTATGTTGAAGTTTCAAAGACGAGTCTGTTGTAATTTCTGATTGGTTTTCTTCCATTCTGCCAGGGGTAAAACCAATGTGAGTGAATTTCTCACAATAATTGAGTAAAAATGAATTCTTTTCATTCTTAACTTATAAAGATGGCAACTATATATTCCATTATTTTTTAAAATGAAGATTTTTTTTAAGTGTAAAGTTTTTGTGTTGATTTCTTTTAAAGGTATTAGTAAATTGTACAAAATTGCAACAAAAATAAAAATGTGATTCTAAATAATAATCGTTCGTTTTTTTTTTTGTCACGCAGACAATTTGTTTTTCTTTGGTTTTGACATGGTTGTAGACTCCGTGTTATGTCAACGAAATTCAAGGAAGAGAATGCTTGCTTCGCCAATCCAATAGTTAAGGGACTACTGTGAATTAGCGATCCGAAAGTGAGAAGTAAGATGTTTGCTAATATTAGTCAGGGAGTTATGGAGCAAGGAGGGAATTCCAAAGTCAAGCAGTTCCAGGAAAGAATCTGTTAGTGTAGAAAATTTGAGTATTTTTAACAAGAAACAACGAAATATAAGGACGAAAATAAATTTAAAAAAAATAACAAATAAATGTTGCCAAAGGCAAGATAAAACCTGGATACGTGTTTGTGGTATATTTTTACTTTCACGGCAACTCGTCATTCACCTTTAAAAAAGGTTTTCGAGTTTGTTGAAAAGGAATATCACATTCAAATTTGGAGCAGACAAGAAGTTTTCTGGCTATTAATACATTTTTCAAATGTATTACTTAATGCATTTCAGTGGCGGTCGCCATTCTTAAAATCGGAGGGAGGGTGCTGTTTTAGTACTTATTCAATTGGAAAAAAACATGTCCACCAGTGAAAACATAATGGATTATATGAGATAATAAAGGTCTAAAATATCAAGGAAACTAATTGTTTGCTCCAAATTTAAAATGTGATATTCGTTTTCAGCATACCCGAAAATAAAAGTAGTCAATTTAACGGTGAATGCTGAGTTGCCGTTAAAGTTTTAAAAGTTTGTGTGCGTTTAAACTTATTTTAAAGCGTTTTCATTTTAGTTTAATACAAACTAGTGTCCACTCTTAAGTTAGAATGAAAAATAATGCTGTTATTAGATGCTGATGTGAAGTCTCAATAATCGTCCAGCAATCTGAAATTTGCACAAAAGTATTGGTAATAAAATTATACAGTTCGATTGAGCATTATATTTTCCTACGATTGATAATCATTACCTAGGATTCTGTTTAATTGTCGAGGGATTATTGAGACTCCATGTGACCGTCTAACGTCAGACATTTTTTATTGTTTTTTATTTTTTTTTTATTACATTTTCACCCAAAACAAAGCACATTGCCACTTTGGTGTAGGGGCTACTATCAGGGATATAAGTTACAGGGGTAATATGTGGGCAGTTGGGCAGCAAGATGTCGGTTCACGTTACACTTGAACTTCTGCATGTCAGTACAGTTGGGGAAGCAGGAACCTGGAAGGGAATTACAAAGTCTAGCGGTTCTGGGGAAGAAACTACTGGAGTAGAAGGCTCTCTTACATCTAGGGATCTCTACTGTGAAGGGGTGGGATTTTGCTACTTTTCGGGTTTGTCGGGGGTATTTATGTCGAGGGGGTACAAGTGCTTGCAGTTCTTTGGAGCATTCACCATAATAGTACTTGTAGAACAGGCAGAGGGATGCAACATTTCGTCAATGGGACAGAGGCTGAAGCTCAGATGCCAGTTCAGGACCTATTAGGTTGGCGACTCTCTTTTGAACCTTGTTGAGGAGTGAGAAACTAGTAGCAGATGCACCAGTCCAAATATGACAATACTCCAGACATGGGCGAATGGTGGCCTTATAGAGGTACAGGATACTTTCGGGTGTTAGTAGCTTTCTAGCACGGTAGAGAGAAACTACCTTTTTCGCAGCAGTCCTGGCAATGCCTTCAATGTAATTGTTCCAACTCATGTTTCCTGTAAACGTTAGGCCGAGGAGTTTAAAAGATGTGCTTTCAGATAAAGAGTCTTTGGCCATTGCTATTTGTGGTAGAGAAGGTTTCTTGTAGTTATTGAAGGAAACAAGTTTAGTTTTGGCAGCATTGAATATGACCATCCATTTTTGTCCCCATTCGACTACAGATTGGAGGTCATCCTCTAGTGTTTTTGCCATTTCTTTAGATATGTGTTCATTTGTTTTCCTGTCATGTCTGTTATAGAGCATGGTGTCATCAGCATATATACCCATCTCACAGATAATTTTGTCAGGGAGGTTATTTATAAATATTAGGAATAATAGAGGTCCAAGGATAGACCCCTGAGGTACTCCCGCATTTATATCATATTGTTTAGATGTATGACCATTGAGGACAACCTGGATTTTTCTCTTATCTAAGAAGGATTTAATTATGTTAAGTATTCTTCCAGTTATACCGTATGATCTGATTTTCTGAGAAGACCTTCATACCATACCATGTCAAAAGCCTTAGATATATCTATAGCTACCGCTCTACCCTCCCCTGCTTTGTCAAGTGAATGGTATATACGCTCACTAATGACACTAGTTGTGAGAAATTCCATATACAGTCGCCATCTTTCTTGTTTTGTTTGGCCGCCCACGCAGTTTAGTGGTTGGCCGTCATTGGTTAATTTTGAATGTGTCAGGTGATTTACTTGACGCGCTTTTTGTATCATGCTTTTACTTTCAGTCCACACAGGAACTCGGCAAACGGATGGACTCAAAATCCAGCAGCTCCTACACTGGAGGGAGTCATGAAAATTCCTTTTTGTTGTATCACCAAACAGTTGGTGAACAAGCAAATACAACTTTATACTGCTGAAACTATCCAAATTAAGGATGACATTCAAGAACAGTTTTTCATGTTTATTTACCAAATATTGGATCTTTTCTCAATTCATCTAGAATTCCAGGGGACTCACATTATGCCTAATTATAGGTGTCAATAATCCGGCCGAGTTTACCATGAACATTCATGGATCCTTTCGAGGAACAAAGAACTAACATTCCGACAATAGGAATTCATACTACCGGCTCCATGCGTATGGAGACAAAACAGGTCATCGTTTTGCAAATGGACATTACCAGAACCAATAAACTTTCATTGCTGTTACTTTTGAATGAATTTTTAATTTGAAAGCTATGGCTCTTGTATTTGTGGATTCTTTTGCCTCTGCAGGGAATAAATTGGGATGTGAGAAATAATTTCTTACATCGTTTTGTACTGAACTAAAAGCGCTTAAAAATAAGTTAAACTACACGCGAAAAAAATATTTAAGCAAGTAGAAGAGTACCATCTTGCCTTTGGTAATATTTTTGTATAGTGGCTCTTGCTAAAAATGCTCGAAAGCTTTTCTGCATCTGGGGATCTCTACAAAATGTGGCAAGTTCGTCGGAGCACATTGCCTTGAAGGCAATCACTAACAATTGCGCTTCTAAAACAAACATGGCAGAAATCGATCGGAAGCCACAAAGCATGAAATGAAACAAAATCATACAGAAATATTTCATTAAAAACAAAAACAAAAACGAAAAAAAAAAAACTATCCCAGTTTCAGCATTTCTTGTGAATATATTTAATATATTACAATATTTTAAAAACACTTCATTTATAGAAATGTAACAAAAAATGAATAAATAAAAATTATCTTTTTTTAGTTTCGCGATGACACAAGACAACTTAAAGTAATGTTAAAAAAAAAAATGAAGTTTATCACTTTTTAACTATAACAAAAATTTTTTTAAGAAATGTAAAAAATAAAGTTTCTTTTTGTATTGCTCCATAATAACACAAATGTCAAAACAAAAACAATTTCTTGAAGCAAAACATCTCTACATAGGTTCGCACTTCCGTTCCATACTTGCATAAACTGTATCCATTTCCACCATCTTTTTTTTTTGGGGGGGGGAGCGCAATTGTTAGCTATTGCCCAATAGAAGCATTTTTTTTTTTTTTTTACACAGTGATCACCACTTATCAAGGCCCGGAAGCCACTCAGGGATAAGGGTTATTGCAAGTACATTACGTTAGTGTGGAGATGGTATATGGAAAACAAGCACAGACAGCACAGAGCGGCAACACTGCAGCGAGTGCAGCGTGGTGCAGCGTGCAGCGATGGGATAGGAGCTGGAATTTGGTAGACAGTGTGAAAGCTATTGTTTATTTGTTATTTTATTTTATTTGTAAATCAACATTAGAAAAATCGTCACATTAAAAGCTAGGCATGACAGTGATAAAAAAGAAGTTTGTCATTTAGCATCATATAATCTACACTAATACAGTAATACACAATTGTAATCTTGGCAAGTGACTTATTTTTATTTGGTGCTTGTTAAGATATAGTCGACAGATTGATTAAAAAAAAAATGTTGTTCTAAGCAAAAACAATTTAATTGTTATGCCAAAAATCGAGTAAAAAGTTTAATAAAGTAATTGGTAAATTTTTATGACGTGTCCCAGCATATTATAGACACTCCAACCTCTCCATGTTAAGAATGGCTTTCGGAATAAACGCCCCCAACCTCGAAAGTCGTTCTTAACATGGGGAGGTCGGTGTTTATTCTGAAAGCCGTTCTTAACATGGTGGTTGGAGGTGTTTATTGTTTATACTACGCTGGCGCAGGTCGTAAAAAAATACCAAATAATTTTATGGAAAAATGGAGGAAATGGAATTTTCCCTACATGTGAACACTTTGAAGCTTGCGAATACAAGGGACATACTTATCTCCCTTTTCATCACTTTAATGACCGACGTTTTGTTTTAGCTGAAAGAGATAAATAGCAGTTGTTCTATTCCATGAATTTTCGTAATGTTTGGAAATATTACTATTTTCGACATGCCAATTAAGTAGTGTTGGTTGCTACTGTTGCTTTGGCTTAAAACCACATTAAAAAAAAATCGATCTGGCGACTATCTTAACATTATCAAAATCAAAAATGCAATACCGTAACTTAAAAAAATATTTAATTACGAAATTAAATCCAGCAGAATGAGTTTTGATTTCATCGTAAGGAAAATACATTTTAATCTTTTACGAAACAGAAATCGAAGTTAAGACTCATAGGCAACGCCAGGTAGGAGCAGCTATTTATTCCTATTCACTTGCCTCCCCACGAGGGCAGAGTTAGACACGAGGTCGGTTTTTAATGTGGGGAAAATCCAGCTCTCCAAAAAGGGGCAGTCTGGATAGGAACAAAAATTAAAATTGCCTCAATCTAGAAGAATTTCTCATCCACTGATCGAGGTAAAAAAATAAAATAAAAAGATGAAGTGCAGTATCAGAACAGATACCACACCCTGCCTCTAGCCAATTAGGTACCTCCAAAGCACACCACAGAATTAACATCATTCCTATACATAACACAAACGGTGTACTTTAATACAAGTTAATATAATTTTTCTACCATTTAAAAGAATAATTTCAAAAATTTTACTAGAATTATAACGTGAATTTTGTATGTTTTTCTTTAAAACAAGAATTCTTTGAAATTTGACATTAACCATGTGTTTTTTACGATATGGTCGGCCAAACTGGAAGAGGGGGATCCTTCATGATGTCGTTGGTTTTGTTATGTAATTAAAAGATTTGTAAGAAAACCCGGATAGTTTCAAATTAAACAAAATAATATGAAGATCGCCTTTTGTTTTGTAAAAAAACAAATTGCAGATTTTCGTCGGCCCTCGGGATACAATTAGATTTGTTGGTTTTGCTATGACCAGGACGGTCATCCTCCTCCAAGGAATCGTGAGGGTGGAGACTGGAGGTCCCTCCAGGGAAATGCTGACAGGTTACATTTTTATAGGTTGCGCTATTAGGGCCTTTGTGCGTCATTAAAGTGCCCATGCCCCCCCCCCACATACACACATATCTTGACATTCGGCCCTCGTGGGGAGGTTGTTAAATAGAGACAATATATGGCTGATGAATAAGGATGTTTTAACGCTGTCTACATTCGTTATTACACACACGCGCACAATTATTCAGTCACAATCAAGTTACGGTCCAAGTCACAAACGCTGTAAACAAGTTAACACGTTTTTGTTGTTTTTTTTTGTTTGTTTTTTTTAGCATTTTAGGTTTTTTTTTTTGGTTTTTTTTCCTAAACAGTTTGAATTCAAAAGACGGTTGAAAGAACAAGGACAACACACACGTATATGAAAACAGCAACACTAAATCTTCCTTTCTAGCACTTTAGTATTTACTTAACTTTTTAGTTCTTTTATGCGTAACAGTTCACGTCCAAAACAATTTAAGTATCACAATTACAATGATCGTTTTAAAAACTACTTTATTAAAGACAAGCGACAGTCAACCCATCGACTGAGACCGCCGAAATAAATACTCTGTACTTATCCAGAATATAAACCGTGCCGAAATGATATTATTTAGAAACCTAGTCTTAAGATGGGGTAGGGAAGGCGTTTTATAACTATTCTGGATTTTCACCTAACAATTTAATAATAATAATAATAATAATAATAATAACAACATGCCGTAAAAATTTAATTTAACTTGAAATATCTATAAATAGCACAGTCCCTTAAGTACCAAACACTTTTTAAATATCTCTCCTCGCGTTGGCAAAACATACCGCATAAAAATTTTTTTTTTTAGATAGTTCCCATTTCTATTCTGTGACAAATTCCCTCATCAGGTCGAAATAGTTGTTTTAAATTTAATAAACTTGAATGAATCCAGAAATAATGTTAAAAAATAAAAATAAATAAATAAAATAAGGGGTGGGGCATCGAAATAAGTTAGCAGAGCGTTTAATTTGTATATTTGGTATTTATGCCGAGAAGGTACCATGCTGAAATAACACTTAGAAACTTATTTTTACCAAGGTTTTTTTTTTAACTACTCTGGACTTTCACCTAACAATTTAACGTTCTTGGCCTTCTAATCAAGATTAAAGTGTAATATCTGTTCTTAAGATGCTGCACTTTAAATTCTTGTTCTCTCTCAGTGGAGGAGAAATCCTTCAACGACTGAGACCATTTTTATTCCTTTTCTTCACGTTAAAAAAAAAAAACGACCCTGATGTCTTACTCTGTTCCGTGGGAAGGCATTATTGTAAAATGGAAGAATTTAATAAACAAAAATACCATAAAACTTTAAAATATTATTTTAAAAATCTATAGCACGGTACCTTCTTTGCATAAGTACTGTACTGTATATTTATAAAAAAAAATTAAAAAAAAAAAAAACGTCGTATATATTAGTGGGTTTTTTTTTACAAGTTGAAATGGAAACATTGAACAAAAAATACGCAAAGAGGCATCAATCAAGTCTGGATACTCATGAAGAAGAACACGGACCATGCTGAAAGAACGCTATTTACAAACTTATTTTTAACAGGGGAGGAGGAAGGGAGGGGCTTCTTTTTTTTCTTTACGATTCTGTATTTTCACATAATTTAATAAACAAAAGATACCGTAAAAATTGAATTTAACTTGGAAATCCTACCTAAAAAAAAAATAGCATGGTCCGTATTCTGCAGAAGTCTGTATTCTAGCCCATACCTAACTTTGATAAGCACACGTTGTGTTATATATGTACGATTCAATTTAATATTTATTGAAAAGAAAAATGAAAAAGAATCTTAAATATCGTTTTCCTATTATACTTAGAATTAATTTTGTCTAAGTCATACCCCCGGGCAATGCCGGGTGAATAAAGTTAGTAAATAAATCAATAAAAATGGGTCGAGCATGCTTTTTTTCTTTTCTCGGTAACTCTAAAACAAGCACTAAAATACTTTTTTCTTAATGAGAAAAAAAAACCAAAAAAAACCAATGACATTAATTTTCCGAAGATAACAAAATCTTTAATAGTTCTGTTGTTTTTCAAAAAAGAGCAACAAATACTTAAATATTTGTATTTTTGTTTTTAACATAAAATTAAAAACACATTTTCCGAGCGGAGATTGTATTAAAATAAAGCAACTGATATAGAAAGGATATAACAGTACAGTAACAAAAACGACTATATATTCATTTATAATAATTATATATAAACAAAACTTTGCTTTTATTAAAAACAAGAAAAAAAAGGGGGTACGAGCCCGCCCAACTTCAAATCGCGTAATTATTACAATTCTCTCCCCCCACCTTCTATCTCTCTTTTATTCATTCTCTCTTTCTCTCTCCTTCTCTCTCTTTTCTATGTATGTATCTTTCTTTTCGCGGTGATTCTTTTTAGGAGGGGAGAGATGGTGTGAAATAAAAGTTCTTGACCGACAAGAAAAGAACAGGATTTTTTTTTTTCAAAATTGATGGGTAGATAGTTTTCCGAGTGGAATGTACGCCTTTGTACTTACCGATTTTAATTCGTAAACTCTCCTCCACACGTACATCCGCGAGTCCTGCCATGATGACCCAGTTTGAGCTTCGGAAAGCGGAAGTGACCTCTACGGGGTTCACTGAGCGCCAATTTCAGCCTGGTAGCCTTCAAAGAGGAAGAGGGAGGGAGGTAGAGAAAGAGGAGAAGGAGTGAGAGACGGAGTGAGTGAGAAAGAGAGAGGGAAGGGGTGGAGAGGAAAAGAGAGATTTACGAATGAATGAACGAGCGAAAGAAAAAAAAAACAGAATTTTTAGCGAATCGATGATAGAACGAACGGAAGGACGGACGAATTAATGAATGAAAAGTGGCGTTCAATGAAAAGAAGGCGTGCGAGTGATTGATTTCGTTGCGTATAAAACTAGCATGAATGGCTTTAGTTCGAAACAAATCGAGGAGAGTGGAAGGAAGGAAGGACAAAACTACAAAAAGATTAGTAATGTACAAAATTAAACAAACATACTATACCCACTCCCACCCCGAATACCATGTTTGGTCATTTTACCATTTCTAAAATAAGTCCATAAAACAAGAGAAGTTTATTAAAAGAAGAAAACCTATGCAGGTCCAAAGTTAAGTTAGAGAGAGAGGGGGGGCAGTATTGTGGAAAAAAGAAATAGACAAATAGATATACGAATTGGAAACATGGAAACTTTAAAACGTGTGTTGTGATTTAAGTTAACTTTAGTATATTATGTTACTCTGTTTAATTACTACTACTAATACTACTACTACTACTACTACTATGTGTTGAACTTTGAGAAACGCTCATTTTACCATTAAATGATACTAGCGTGATTTTGCAGAATGGTCAGCAGAAAAAAAATGGGGTAAAAATAAAAATGACCAATAAATAGCTGTTACCAAAGGCAATAAAAGTTACTTTTCTACCTACCAATATTGTTTGTGTATTTTACTTTTCTTTTTTCTTTTCTATTTTCTTATCAGTTTGTTCAAGCTGGGGATGGGTATCCTGCCGGATGCCAAACATTCACCCGTTTTCTCATATATTCCAACCGAGTGTGCGTATGTTTTCAAGTATTTTAAAAACGTGTTTATGGCATTGTAACATTTCGTTCAAATCTGATCGTGTTAGAATTTCATTTTCAACCTGGTGGAATGGTCACATGGCGGACATCTTCGAAGATTGCTTTTCGTTTTCGGGGTGAATACTGTTCTAAATGCAATAACATTTACTTTTCTACCTAACTGAACGGAAAAAATGACAAAAATGAATAAGTGATCAGACTTCGAAGATGTTCGACGAAAGCGCATGTACGCCATTATTGATTTTGAGTAATGTAATATACTTGACCAAACTTTTTAATTGAAAGAAAAAAAAATAATTAAAGAAAATTAATGAAAAGAAAAAATTATAATAATGTGGTAAATGATGGGCAGTAATCAATTTCTTCAATATCCAACAACCATGAGAGCGCTTGCACGCTGGTTCACTTCACCTCTAACTGCACCTTAGACGTCACAAATCACTTTCTTCCAAATTTCTCTTTGTGGACAGAAGCTACACTTGATAATCTGAAAATCAATCTTTCTTATATCTGTGATGTCATAAACAACTTCGGCATCACCAACACGCATGGACCGTACCTAATCCATTCTATACCAATAAAGAAATGCTCCACTGAGCTCCCCTGTTTTCTTTAAACTCTGAACGCCTTGCCAAATCTTGCTTTCCTGATAGCTGGAAAATTGCCTCTGTAGTACCAGTATTCAAGAATTCTGGTGAAAGAACTGACTTGTTCAGTTATTGCCCCATCAGTCTCCTCCTCTTTCTTTTCGTTAAAGTCTTTGAGTTATTTTCAATCAAGCACTAATCCACTATCTCATAAATACTAAACATTTTTCTGACCAAGAGTATGGCTTTAAGCAAGCCCATTCTACTGTGAATATTTTAACAGTTATCTCTAAACGCACTGGATCCTAATTATAACACTTCATTCCATCTTGAGATCCATCGTCAGGCAGTGTCCGAGGCATCACTCAGATCTGCATCGGAAGATACCTTACTCAGAGGACAATCCATGAGGATGTGTACGATCGTCTGCATGTCGGTACCACAGGGATACCAAATGACTTGCACAAATTCCTCACTTGTGCAGGTTGTCTCGTGTTTTGGCAACCTTTGCTTGGGCCTGATTAAATGTTACCCATTCTTTCCAGGGGACTTCAGAGTCTGCCAGGAGATCTTTCAGTGCCAGGAAGGCCTCATTTTTGTCATCTTCAACAGACTCATTTTACTGAGGCAAGCAGAAGGATGCTGGTGTTGTTCTCCAAGGCGAAACTCTCGCAGGATGGTAATCGCTATAGCACCTCTTGATGTCCATAATGGTAATTGTTGTTGCTCTGCTTGACACTCTCTGCTTTCACTGTTGCCTCTCAACGAATCTGCAGCAGAGCGATTTTTGACAGCCTGTAGACAGATAGTAGGTTGGCCGATTTCAGGTTGCCAGTAATCATACTACATGCCTTGTTGAGCTTGAAATTGACCTAGTGTCGGTACCTTGGCTCCCAAGAGCTGTAAACAAGAATCACAAACAGGTTGTTAAGAGTTGGCATAAGGTACCTTCAATAAGTTTCAAGACATCTTTTGTATGGGCACTTTTATTGATAGTACACACATGAAACTCTAGTCCCCTTCGAAGTAATCTCCTCTGGCTGCAATGCACTTGTTGTATCATTCCAAAAACTTCTGGAAGGCACCATGGAAGTCCTCTTGTGTGAGCGTGTCAATGACCCTCATCACAGCCTTTTTCGTCTCCTCAATTATCTCATAACAACAGCCTTTAAGGTCTTCTTTGACCTTAGAAAATAACCAAAAGTCACAAGGTGTAAGGTCTGGACTATAGATAAGATGAGGAACAGTTTTGATGCCCATCTTGGTCAAATAGTCTGTGATCTTTACTGGGCATCCTTGGGATAAAGTTTGCGCAAATCTTCAGTTTCTCATGAATAATTGTGTGTACAGTTCCCACACCAACATCAAACTATGCACTTATTGTCTCTATAGACACACGACGGTCCTTATCCATGGCATTCTTTATTTGGCCAATCAGCTCTGGTGTTCTGACTTCCTTACTCCACCCACACATCTCTTCATCTCTCACAAACACCTTGCCTTTCTTGAATCTCTTATGCCATTAAAAAACTGATGCTCGATTCATGCAAGATGGTCCAAAAGCAGTCTGAAACATTCCATACGTTTCTGGGGCATTTTTTTCCCAAGTTTAAAACAGAATTCTATTGCATATTGTTCTTCTAAAGTGTTCTCACATCCAGATTGCAATTTTGAAATTCATCATGACAATCAGGTTTTAGTAGGGTGCATTTCAATTCCTGCTGTAGCTGTTCATTTGAACCTGTAATCATAAAAATTGGTCAGTCATTTCATAAGATGTAAAGCAAAAACATACTGAATTTCCAGGAATCTATGACAGTTTTTAATGCTTGTACAAAAGAAGTCTGTAAACTTATTGAAGGCACCTCATAACTTCTTGCAGTTTCTTGACTTCTTGTGCATTGGAGAAGGCAGGGGAAGCTAGGACAATAGAACTTGACATATCCAAAGCATTTGACAAGGTCTGACATGAAAGTTTTCTCATAAAAATTAAATTATATGGTATTATTGGACAAATAATATAATCAGATCCTTCTTAGATGAGAGAAAAATCCAGGTCATCCTCGATGGTCATATGCTCAAACAACATGATATTAATACGATTGTGCATCAGGAGTCGATCCTTGGACCTTTATTATTCCTGATATTCATAAACAACATCTTTGATAAAATTGTGTCCGAGATGGGTATATTTGTTGATGACACCATGCTCTATAAAAGACATGAAGGAAAAAGAATTTACATATTTCTATGGACACCTTACAGAAGATCCAAGCCAGAAGACTCAAGAAAAAAGCAGTCGATGAGAGCCATACAAGAGACAGCAAAGAGTCAGCCCAAGCAGAATACACAAAAGCTCACAAGGAAGTGAGGAGAAGTGTAAAGAAAGACAAGAGAGACTACATAGACAGAAGAAGCAGAAGAAGCAGAAGAAGCAGCCTATCATTAAAGACCTGTACATGACAACTAAGAAGCTGGCAAGCAAGTACAGCAGACCAGAATGACCGGTCAAAAACAAGCAAGGACAAACCATCACAAACTCTGAAAAACAAATTATAATTTATGAAGTACCTGTAGATTATTTGTCACGTTTTCATTTAATTTTCACAAATAAACATGTGCATTAGCTACTTTACAAAAATATATATCATTGATTAAGATATATTACTTATTCATAAATCCTTCATTAATCTCGACACTAAATTCAGTGTGACTGTTGAGAAGGCATTGGCTGGGGTCAAAATAATAAATTTGGTTTCACATCATAATTTAAAAATGGCAGTTTAGTTTCATCTTGAAATAGTCATGGCAGTAAATGTTGTCATTACATATCAACTCTTGATCGGACAAAATTGTCAATCAGAATTCTCCTTCAAAATGCAGCAAATATTCAGTCCTGAATATGTACGTTTACTATAAAAACCCAAACCCAGTTTTCATTTATGTTTGTTCAAATATTTGGATTTTTTTATTCGATATACAAAAGCTAACTTCAAAAAAAAATTCAGACACGTCAGTGTCTATTATCATTTTAAATCCTAATTAGCATAATTGTGCAATTAAATTTTTTTGTGGAGTTTATCTATGTCCACTGCAATTTCAGAAAAGGTGTCAGTTATTGTCATCGTATAACCCAAATTTATCTTGTAGCAAATTTAAGATAAATGATCCAACTAAATTATCGATAATGGCACTACATCACGATTTGATTTTTTTACCCAACTTTGTTGTTATTATAATATAAAGGCGTTTTCCTGGCATGCATTATAATTTCTATATCTATCTTATTTATATCCGTGTTGCTAGTTGAAGTCCTTATTTCCCTTTTTTTGTTTTATTTTACTTCAATCGAAGTTGTCAGAATTCAACGGGCTCACAACCTGGGGCTAACACTTGAACTCTACATGAGATACATAGATATTCGAATGTTCCATTAAAGTTCTTTATCTCTCAAACACTGAGTTAGTAAAGAAATTGAGAACATAATTTTCCTCTCCCCAATTAACCATTTTTATATGTTGTAGTATATCTTTCATGTTGGTCTCTTGGTCTTACTGGATTCCAGGACAAGAATTTATCTAGTCTGGTGGAATATCCAGTTTCGTGCAGTTACTTGAGGAAACATCACTTGGAGAAGGTGCACCATTCCTCGTAAAAGTTAATGTTGGTTAGCCATAGTGAGAAGATCTTCCTTGGGCAGTGAATACTATTTTATTTTGAATATTTGGTCAGGGTTTACTTCTGGGGAAAAGTATCCTCATACCAGGTTGTTCTGGCAAACCCCTGTACAGAGAGACCTTAGTAGGTATTCAAGTCCTTATTCAGTATAGTCTTAGTCATGGATAGGTAAATTTCTGATATGTTTAATTGAGTGAATCTAGTAAATTTTGATAGTAATGTTGTTGGACCACAAGATAATTTTTTCTGTGTTATAACAAACGGTAAGTTTGTATTATATATAATTTGTTAGTTCATCTGGATAGTCCTATTTTGCTTTTGGCGTGGGTTAACAGTTTGCATGTGAACCTCTTTTTTAAAAAGTTTTTCTTATGATTTTTAAGAGTGATGAAAGTTTCCCACTTCCCATTTAGCAAATTGTTCAACTCTATTTTCAATTTTTTGCTTTGTGGCCAGGACATTGGCTACATCATTGATGCGACTATAAATATTGGTGTGTGCTAATACAGTTATTTAGAGATTGTAACTAGAGTTTCTGAAGTGTATTTTAGGGAGAATATCTAGTTCTATTTCGAAATTGTCTAAGCCTTTAATCCTGAGAGAGAGAGAGAGAGTACTTACTCATTTAGAAGCCAAAGTTGTTGGTTTTGTGCGTTTCTGTGTTACATATGTTGCCATAGTCAATGTGGCATCTCTAACACTGTTAATCACATTCGCCTGGGACATACAGCGCCTAGCATTCCAAAATGGTCGCCCATGTGGTACTGGCTAAGCTCATCATTACTTAACTTCGGTGATCTGTCAAAGATTAGTGTTTCAACATGACTATGCCACTATCCAACAATATGAGGTTAGTTGCATGGCAACTGAAAAGGCTAATATGCTTGCCAGTCGGTTTGCTTCAAACACTTCATTGAACCCAGAAAACCACTCCCTCCATGATTTTCCTTTGCAGACTGACACTAACTAGATGAGCTGAAAATCACCCCTTCTCAGGTACATGGCATCATAAAAAACCTTGACACCTCAAAAGCATGTGGACCCGATCTCATCCCAGCTGTACTATTAAAAAAATGTTTCACTAAGGTTGCTCCAGTCTTCTTCAAACTTTATAACAAATGCCTTAACGAATCTTGCTTTCCTGACTGCTGGAAAACTGCTTCTGTAGTACTAGTTTACAAGAATTCTAGTCCATCACCTTACAGTTGCTAAACTTTTGGCTGGCCAACAATATGGATTAAGACAAGCCCATTCTACAGCAGATATCCTAACTGTAATCTCTGAACATATATACCATACACTGTAAAAAGCAGGAGAGTGTAGGTCAGTCGCCCTAAATAAATCTGAGGCTTTCGACAGGGTTTGACACGATGGTCATTTCATGAAAATCAGATCATACGGTATCACTCGACGAATACTTAACATAATTAAATCATTTTTAAATAAAAGAAGAATCCAGGTTGTCTTCGATGGTCATACATCTAAACAATATGATATATATTATATATGCGAGTGTGCTTCAAGGATCGACTTTGGACCTTTATTATTCCTAATATTCATAAATGACCTCCCTGATAAAATTGTCTCTAAGATGGGTATATTTGCTGATGACACCACACTCTATAACAGGCATGAGTGTAAAACAAATGAACACATATCTAAGACAATGGCAGAAACAATAGAGGAAGACCTCCAATCTGTGGTGGAATGGGGACAAAAATGGATGGTCACATTCAATACTGCCAAGACTAAGCTTGTTTCCTTCAATAATTACAAGAAACCTTCTCAACCACTAATAGCTATGGCTAAGGATACAGTACCTGAAAGTACTTCTTTCAAACTCCTTAGCTTAACGTTCACAAGGAACATGAGTTGGAATAGATACATCAAGAGCATTGTCCAAGCTGCTGTGAAGAAGGTGGGCTCTCTCTACCGTGCTAGAAAGTTGCTTACGCTTGAAAGTATCCTGTATCTCTATAAGGCCATGATTCGCCCATGTATGGAGTATTGTTGTCACATTTGGGCTGGTGCATCTGCTTTTGGTCTCTCTCTTCTGGGCAGGGTTCAAAAGAGAGCCACCAACCTGATAGGTCCTGAACTGCCATCTAGGCTTCAACCTCTGTCCCACTGATGAAATGTTGCATCCCTCTGCCTGTTTTACAAGTATTTTAATGGTGAATGCTCTGACGAACTACAAGCCCTTGTACCCCCTCGACGTTAATTCCCCTCTCAAACCCGACAAGCAGCAAAGTCCCACCCCTACACAGTAGATGTGTAAATGTAAGAAAGCCTTCTACTCTAATAGTTTCTTCCCTGAACTGCTAAACTTTGTAATTCCCTTCCAGGTTCCTGCTTCCCCAACTGTACTGACATGTACAGAAGTTCAAGTGTAATGTGGACAGACATCTTGCTGCTCAATTTCCTACATAGTATCCTTGGAACTTATGTTCCTGATAGTAGCCCTCTAATTAAAGTGGAACTGTGCCTTGTTTGGGGTTAAAATGTAATAAAAAATAAAAAATAAACACACACACACACACACACACACACACACACACACACACACACACACACACACACAGCAAAAAAAAGTCAGCACTTGTAATTTTTTAAAAAACTGCAAATTTAAGCTAAATTTAATGTAACTGTTTAAACAAACTATACCTCATTTGATTCGCTTTTTATTCTTCTATAATTTTACCTGTTCATATTTGCTTTTAATTGAAATATTCTAGTGTTCATGCCAATTTAAAAAATAACTTCAAATTGAGAAGGCAAAAAGAAAGTCCGCCCAATGGAAAATTGTTATTCAAATGTAACTTTAGGACATTAATGCAATACACATACAACAGGAACACAATAAACTGGTTAATATTTAGTAGCATAGCCCTTCTGCAATTTGATAGCCTGCAATCTTCTGGGAATTCCTTGAATCAGACTGCAGCAATACTCCAGGGAAAGAGCATCCCACTTTTCTTTAATTTTTGTTCAAAGTTCTTCCAAATTTGAAATTTTATCATTGCGTAGCTTGATGTAATGCCATACGTTTTCAATAGAATTGAGGCGTGGAGATTGTGCAGGCCAATCCAAACATGGAATAACATTCTCTTTCAGAAACCTCTTGACATTGCCAGCTGTGTGAATGGGACCATTATCCTGCATGAAGATGGGATTATCATCCAAATTCCGACCAAAGTAGGGTAGAAAATGATCAGTCAACATATTAATGTACTTGGTCGACCTTGCAAACGAACTATAGGCCCTGGACCATTGGTACTAATAATGCCCCACACCAGAAACTGAACCTCCACCACCTTGCAGCGTTGAAACTGAGCACCTAGGATTAAATTCCTTGTTTTTTCTCCGACGGACGTACTGCCTACCATTGCTGCCTAGCCTATTGAACTTGCTTTCGTCGCTAAAAAGCCATTCGACCAATATGAAGAGTCATGATCTTCATTGCGTCTGACGAAGTCCAGACGACACTTTCTGTTCTTTACAGAAATTATTGGCTTGTGTCTTGCAACATATCCTCACAAATTAAATTCCTTTAATCTGTTCTTGACAGTAGAAAGAGAGCACTTTTTAACAAGATTGCATTGTAGTTGGATTTGGGGAGGTGTTTCAAATCTGTTTCTTAGGCTGTGGATCTTGATAGCATTGTCTTCCTTGTTAGAAGTAACTCTAGTACGACCAGATTTAGGGGCATCACAAACATTGCCGGTGTTTTGGTGCTTTTGCACAGAATTTTGTACCGTTTTTTCATCACATTTCAATCTACAGCCGATTTCTTGATTGGATAAACCAGAAAGGTGGAAATTAATGAGCTTCTGACGACCACTAAGAGAAAGTCGTGGCATATGGACTAAATGTTACGTTGTATAACTGGAACAACAACAATAATTACGATTAGAGATGCTTTGTTGCCTGTTGGTGGATATTTTAAACTGATTTAGGGGCGATAATTTATGCTGGTTTTAAGCGAATTTGTTGCTATGGACTTTCTTTTTGCCTTCTCAATTTGAAGTTATTTTTTTTTAAATTGTCGTCAACACGAGAACATTTCAATTAAAAGTCAAATATGAACAGATAAAATTATAGAGGAATAAAAGGCGAATCAAATGAGGTATAGGTTGTTGAAATAGTTACATTAAATTTAGCTTAAATTTGCAGTTTTTGAAAGAATTACAAGTGCGGACTTTCTTTTTGCCGGCACTGTACATGCGTAGTGATTTATAGAAATTAAGATTGTACATTTAAAAACAAGAATAAGTTTAAGGCTCTCACAATTCATAGTAGAATTTTTCACAAGCACCCACGGCATACTAGGTAAAAATCAGTTGTAAGTGACACTTTTTTAAATGTTGAAGGTTCAATCCTCAGGCGATATAAAGAATACAGTCGTGAATTACGTAAGCTGGTAGAACAAGAGTATGCTATCCCTGTAGATTAAATTATGGTTTCCGTTCGAATTTTTTGTGAAAGTTCCCGAGTTTGATATCATATATCTGAAGAAGGATGAAGGTTACATCGGCCGGAACGTAGTGCAAATAACTCTGAAGATGAGGATAATAATCCAAATAATATAAATCATTAATCCTTATCTCAAAAATTCAGTATTGCTATTTTTCTCTTGCGTTTGATCTTCAACAGGTTGTTGACAAACCCAGGTACCTGATGCCGACAGACATTTTGCCAATTGTCTTGATCTTTTCCTGACAACTTGTCTTGAACAATGCCCATCCATTGTTCAGTCTTTGCTAGGATCTTCCGATCACTCAGTTATTTCTACTATTATATAAAACGAACTGTGTGTGTGTGTGTGTGTGTGTGTGTGTGTGTGTACGCGTGTGCGTGACCTTGCATCTGTGTGTGCAAAACTTCTCTACCAACCTCCTCTTTCCCTGTTTAAATATTTGGTCTACAGACTTAGAACTTGATAAAGGGTATTTGGACCTCGGGAACACTTTCAAGTGTTTATTCTTAAAGAAATATATTTCGGAGTAAGACTCCTTTATCAGTCTTTTTTTTTCTCTTCTTCCTCAACATGGTGTAGTGGAAGATAGTTCGATGAAGAGTCCACGTGATGTTGTTAACTGCGGGGGTTTTATGAAGCCGGATAGGTGACGTGTGGTCGCGCATTTTGAAAATCTGGGTAGTTATTTTTGTGTATATCCGTTAGAAGCGTTGAGTGAAATTTGAAGAATAAATATATTTCTTTAAGAATAAACACCTGTTTATTTTATAAAAAATTTCGCGTTGCAGTTTTGGCTTCAAATGTATTTATACATGTTTTATTCTTCAAATTTCACTCAACGCTTCTAACGGATATACACAAAAAATAACTACCCAGATTTTCAAAATGCTCGACCACGCGTCACCTATCCGGTTTCATAAAAACCCTGCAGTTAATAACATCACGTGGACTCTTCATCGAACTATCTTCCACTACATCATGTCGAGGAAGAAGAGAAAAAAAAAAAGATTGATAAAGGGGTTTTACTCCGAAATATATTTCTTTAAAGATAAACACCTGTTTATTTTATTAAAAAATTTTGCTTTGTAGTTTTGGCTCCAAATGTATTTATACATGTTTTATTCTTCAAATTTCACTCAACGCTTCTAATGGATATACGCAAAAATAACTACCCATATATATATATATATATATATATATATATATATATATATATATATATATATATATATATATATGACTACTTTATCACATAAATTAATACATGAAAATATAATTTTATGCATAAATTTTCAATATTTACTTCAACAGTGCTCAATACATAGGTAGAGCTAGGTAGTAAATTATAAAAATATATGGCAATTAAGCTACACAAAATATTCTATGTTTCAATGAAACGTGGAATATTTTGTGTAGCTTAATTGCCATATATATTTTTTATATCTTACTACACACACACACACACACACACACACATATATATATATATATATATATATATATATATATATATATATATATATATTAATCGATTTAGTTTTTAACCGACTTTCAATCGACTTTTTATATACTTTTAACCTCCCACCCCCTCGACACAATTTATTGTGCATTTTACCTTTCTCCTTTCTATTTTCAATGCTATTCACTTTCACCTCATCAACTCTTTGAATTCCACTTGGAGATGATTCGGAGTAGAATCGAAAGCGCTCAAGATAACTATGGGACTTCCATTAATATTTTTATTTTGATATGAAAAACATTATACAGAAAGAAAAAAAAAGGATCATAAAGTAAAGTATCTCTGTTGCTAAAGCAACACACAAACACAGACACACAGAGACACACACACACACAAATACATATTACTGTATTTATGTGTGTGTGTGTGTGTGTGTGTGTGTGTTTGTGTGAAAATATTTAACCGATAAACTCTGAAACTACTGATCACATAACACTGAAATTACCAAGAAATCTAAACAAAGATTTTTACTCGTTATAAACCAAGGATGGTTTATTTTACTTATCTCTTGATAGCTACATTGGTAGGGAACGCGGCTGTAGCACTAAATGTTTTGGTTTCGATTCTAGTTTATGGCACCCAAGTCATTTTTTTTTCTACTTTTGAAATCACTACTATACATTAGGTACAATATAATATTCAATAGAGAATTGGCTCTGTAATAATAAATACGAAATCTGCATTAATTAAAACATATTTAAGCGTATTTTACGACCCGCCAAGGTCGGATGCCCCTCCCCTCGCTAGTCATAGATGAAAATCAAAGAAAGCTAAATTTCAGAAGTGCCGTGTTTTTTTTTTTCAACCTCGAAAACAAAACCAAAAACCAAAATCAATGTGGCCTCAATTTCGAATGGCTACCATTTCCTCTTAAATACCAGGAAGGTTTCATCGTGACATTTTTAATTTCAGACATTAGCTGACATTTTCTGATTATTCTTCCTCCCCCCTCCCCTCTCACTCCCTATCGTCACTTTTGGTATCTTCACTGTCTTCTCCCCCCCCCTCTCTCTGTCTCCATTTTCTCCCTTCTCCCTTCTCCTCTTTTTTCTTTCTCTTTATCTTTTCCTGTGTCTTATCTTCATCCCTGACTCCCTCCTTCTCTTTCCTTTCTCTGCCTCCCATCCCTCTTCCATCCTTCTCTTTGTATGCCTTCCTCTCTCTTTCATTCCCCCCCATCTCCTTCTTTGTCTTCCTTTCTTTCATTTGCCTCTCTATCCTACGCACTTTTCATTCATGACTGAAACTTACTCATGCTCGTATTAAATCCGGCTTATTTTGCTTATTATTGTATTAGACAGCCATCTTGTGTCCACCCCCACCCCCAACAGATGGTGTCCGCCGATCAGAATTCTCACTCTTTTACATAAAGGAAGTACGTACCAGCTTCAGATTAGTTTGTAGGTTTATGTCTCTTTGCCACTGCAAACACGACACTTCTCTTCGGATTTTGGTTCTTTAAATCTTTTCTAGCAACGAATCAGATGAATGAAAAAAAGGGGAAGCCGTAGAGCTCTGATCAAGGGGAGGTACAGCACGGAAAAAGTAACCGAGGGCGAGAGATGAAAAGATGTAAGCAAGTTTCCTTTTCTTACTAAATAAAATAATACGCATCATGTTTAATAGTTTGCTCACGTTTGTTTTACGGCATATCAACCCCTTTTTGTTATTTTGGATTATTTAATACCTAAACGCAATCTAGTGCAAATAAGTAGTCTTCAAGTCCAATGTAAACAAGTTCTTGATGAGTCATTTCCTTAAGTAATACAATTTACCAAATTTCCATTACTAATGATTGCTACAATATTGTCCCATTGACTATCGTACACTCATTAACCCTTATCCTCGAGTGGCCTCCGAGCCTTGATAAGTGGTGACTCCTTTCTAAAAAAAAAATGAAAATTGATTGAATTATGTCTGATCAACGGAATATTAATGATTTTGTGAATTATTTAATGATAGAACTTAATATCTATGGTAATCAGTGTAATTGGCTTGATTTGTTTTACGGCTACGAATATGCACGTGTGCATTCACTGCACTGGCTGTGAACGTCCCACTCGTTGTGCCGGGAAATTTTTCCTCCAAACCAAAAACCCCGAGCCCAACTTATAAAAAATAAATAAATAAACATTATTTATATTACAAGTAGTACTCGCTTTCTCAAGGTTGAATGGTAGACTTGCAGGATGAAAGTTTTGCCTGGCGGAGCGAAACACATAAATCACATTGACCCAGTTCTTTAGCAAAAAACTCCCAAGGACTGCCCAGAGACGCACATTGGCTCGGAAGTTCTCGAAACAGAAAACTTCCACTCCTACCCCCTCTCCTTTCTCCAGTAGAATGGCTAAGACCGCATCCCCATCCCATCTCTTGAAATTTTTTCATCCATGTGATTCTGGATTTTCTTTGTGGTTACTATTCGGCCGCCTAGAGGTTGACTACTCGAGATATCTGTAAAGATAAGACAACGATAGGAAGTCTCATTATAACATTTAAAAGCAACTTTATTGGTTATCTTTGTTAGTAAAGATATAGGAGAGAAACGGATTAGTAGCTGGAAGTGTTCTTGTTTGAAAACGTAGATTGGATGTTAGAACGGATTGTTGAAAGAGAGAAAAGTTCAGTGTCCGTGCGCGCTTGTATTTATAGTAGTTTTGAAAAGAGTTTCTGATGTCGATACATAGATTATACAGTCCGGTTTAATGAGAAAGAATGAGAAAAGTGTTCATGTATATACGTGTTGTAGAAACGTGCGTCCGTGTATAGACGGAAGCAAAGGATTAGAGTCCTGTGGTAGAAAAGAGAATACGTGTGTGAACTGCACGTGGAAGTAAGTCGGTGTTTGGGATAGCCATGTTGGCTTGTATGTACTTTGTAAAATGTATAAAAGCGCACTTTGTAGATAAATAAATTTCAAATTGTATAAAAGTGCACTTTGGAGATAAATAAATTTCAAATTGTATAAAAGTTCACTTTGAAGATAAATAAATTTCAAAATGTATAAAAGTGCACTTTGAAGATAAATAAATTTCAAATTGTATAAAAGTTCACTTTGAAGATAAATAAATTTCAAAATGTATAAAAGTGCACTTTTTTAAGATAAATAAATTTCAAAATGTATAAAAGTGCACTTTGAAGATAAATAAATTTCAAATTGAATTATGTACCTTTATTTTTAAAACCTATTGTAAAAACATTTTGTTTAACAATTTTCACGCCTCGGATGGAATGCTTTTCTAACTTGTTATGTGTTTATTGTAAACATACATAAATTAAGAGTTCCTCTATTTATGAAACAACAGTGAAGCTATAGTGACTAAATAGTTAACGACACAGACTGACATCCTGAGTGTGCCAAGTTCGAATCCAGTTCATTTCACAGAAGCACTTTCACGTGGCCCCATCCGATGTTTTTCCAGAAAGAATTCTAGCTAGAAATATATCGAAAAAACAACCCCACCGCCCAAAAACACAAATACCAGCAATATAATCATTTGATTGTACCTTTATTTTTAAAGTCTATAGTAAAAACATTTTGTTTAACAATTTTCATGCCTTGGATGAAATGCTTTTCTAACTTCTATCGTATCTTTTTAAGATTATATTTTATTTAATCTATTAATTTGGATTAAAAAAAAATGAATGTGGTTTTGCATGTATTTATAAAAACTCTCCTACTCTCTATTTCAGTTTGTATTTCTCCTCACACCGCAACTCATTTTTGCAACCCCTTCTTTGTATTATTACAGGTCTGAATATTCTCTCTGTTTCAGTTTGTATTTCTCCTTACACCACAACTTTTTTTGCAACTCCCTCTTTGTCATACATGTCTAAATAATGAGAAAATCTAAAAAATTTTAACAATAATGTTAAAATAAGTTTTTTAGATTAAATATTTTAAAACTTCTTTCAGAATAGAAAATCTTTACAATTTAATAAGGAACATATTTCATATAGGTTTCATTAAAAATATTCAGTAGATAACGAGAAAAATAGAGATGAAAATTTCAAAAGGACTGTATAACTGGTTACGCTCAATAGTAGTCCTCGCCAGCTAAGTCTTTGTTATTTTTATTCTATTATTATTTAAAACATTTTGTGTCCTGCTCTTTCGCGCGAGGACTAATATCATATACATTACGTTCAATACAATAATCGATAAAGAATCGTCGCTATAATAATAAATATGTAATATGCATGGATTAAAATACCATAAGAGTATCTTATGACCGGGCAACGGTCATAAGATACTCTTGGTATATATATATATATATATATATATATATATATATATATATTATAATAATAATAATAATAATAATAATAATAATAATAATAATAATAATAATAATAATAATAATAATAATAAGCTAAAACCACATTTTAAAATGTCTTTTTTCGGAGTAAGTCTTCTTTTGTTTTTGTATTTTCCCCCGTTTCCCTTATTTTGTTAGTATTAATCCCAGGGGATTGGGTAGGGGGTTAGCCTCTCGTTTAGATAGAAATTGTTCGGCAAGTCTGGGCGATGTGCTGTGCTTGGTGACACGTGTTTGAAAAAATGTCCACATCTTATGAAACAACATATGTGAATGAATATTTACAATAGAAAGCGAAAACCGAAAATTATGCAATTTCAAAATGAATAAAACGTTTTTTTTTTTTGTTTTTTTTCTAAGCTTGGACTTTCGATATTTAAAAATGTCTTCTTCGGAGCAAGTATTGTTATTTCTATTTTTATTTATTTATTTATTTATTTATTTTTCTTCACTTTTCCTGATTTTGTTTGCATTAATCCCAGGAGAGGGAGCGAGTTTTCCGTTGAGACAGAAAATGTCCGGCAACGTGTAAAAACTTTATGCATGACGTCCATTCCTAAACGAATTAACCGATTGTTTATGAATCATAGAGCAGATCTGCTGCAATCAGAATCATATAAAACTTTTCGGAATTTAAAAGCAGAAAATCTTATCTTGAGAGGAATTTCACATTAAAAACGTTCAATTCTTTTGTTTACGATATAATGTTCAATTCTTTTGTTTACGTTTGTGACGTTTGAGTGAAGTCACATACAATGTCATACTAAACACCTTCCTTTCAATTGCAAGATAGTTAAAGCGCCGGTTATAAACTTGTTCCGGGAGGGGATAGTCCGTATTTGTGCAACAGGTTGATGAACCGAAATAATTGACAGATACTGCTGAGTGCTGAGGTTATCCTGACCTCAACCGTGTACCTTTTGTTGAAGCAGACACCCAGGGAGGTGGGCGTGACTTGTTCTCATAAGTCATGCATTCATTGTTATTGATAGCTTTTTGAGACAGTTATGCTTCAACGAATCCTTCTTTGTTTGGTTTAATTTGTCTGCTTAACGGGCAAATCAACCTTTTTGAGATTATCGAACACCAGTATATATATATATATATATATATATATATATATATATATATATATATATATATATACTAGCAGACGTACCCGGTTTTGACCGGTTTTAAGCGTAACGTCAAATTTCTTTTTTAAAAAATAGTAAAAAATACGGAAATAAACTGAGATATGAGTACATGCGAGTATTAGGTTTTTGATAAACAGTTCACTTCTTATAAGTAAAAAGAAAAAAGAAAATACTCGAGCTGAGATCGAAACCAAAACCTTAAGACAGTTAATCAAGTACGATAACCATTAGACCAGCTTGACATGGTCTTTAAAAAGTGTTTTCAAACTTACTTATTCTTAATATAAGGAATGCGAACCATTGACGCATGTCCATTCGTGAAACAGTTGGGGAACCGATAAAAATCCGATGATCCCCACGTACAAATTTTTCAGGTTTAACCCTTTAGCAGCCCTTTTTCCGAATGAACATCGATTAAAAAGTTTTCCACATGTCTGAATACTCTATATACTAAATTTCAAGTCTGTAGTTAAAAAAATCGTTAAGTATATAGATTGAGAGTTATCTTCACGCACACACATTCTCACTTTTATGTATATATATATATATATATATATATATATATATATATATATATATATATATATATTGCGCTATATGGCTAATGCTGTGTGGGTAATGAATTAACGATGTTTTGACATATATATATATATATGTGTGTGTGTATTCCACTCGTTCGAGCACTCCAGATTGTCTAATGTATTCACTCGAATGCAGCGTTTAATAGTTCTTAATTCCCTCCATTCCTGTGGCGATCGTTTGGTGGGCCTGACATAGAAGCTTACCAAATGGATCAAACGGTAGCTTTGAGGTAGGATTCAAATCTCATGACCGGCATGCCTTGTCACCCCATTACACTGATGATTGCGTAAGCATGAAACACTATTGTCTGCAGGTATAAAGAATAATTATTGTTTAATAATTATAAATATATATATATATAAGATCTGTTGTTTGTATTAACAGTTTGAAACACTGTTTTATTATTTAATCTCGCTTACCTAAATAATGAGGGAGTTACCTACTCTTTGTTGGGCATATAAATGCGTCGCCCCATTTTATTGACGGGACGTATTGATTTATTTATTTTTATTTTTAAATATTTAAATATTTTTACGTGCATACAAGTTACCTATGGACAGACGTGTTTCTAGCTATCAGCGTTCATCAGCATGGTTAAACTTTTTTGGCAATGTTCGAACCCATGACTACACGATCCGCTGTCTGATATATATATATATATATATATATATATATATATATATATATATATATATATATATATATATATATACTATATGTTAGTGATGGAATGATTCCAATATTTTTCCCGATTCCAACACAATAAATTTCTAAATATTTAGCTATATAGTTGTATTTTTTCTCTGATTACCGTAAAATGTAAGATGTTAAGTGTGTAAATATTTTCCTAAACGTAAAAATATACTTGTGAGCAACGATCTACCTATTTTAGCTTCACTGGTGATTTAAAATCAATAAATATTTATTATTTTATCATTATCGCCAGCAATGGAAGATTTCGATTTAAACAAAATTAAATAAAAAAGATAATTAAAAGAATCGTTTTGGCATCGGAAAATAGGCATCAATTTTTCCAATTCCAAAACTGATTCCGATACACTCAAATATTCCGATTTTTCCGATTCCGATTTTAATTGATCATCCTAACACTAATATATATATATGCATGAGGGGTGTTCCAAAAGTGATCCTTCCTATTTTCCATTCTGCCCGAATGGACCAGAGGGGATTGCAAATTTCATTGTTATGATGACTGAACTTATGCATTCATGAACTGAAAGTTTCATATCTCGTTTGCAGATATTGACGGTGTGAGGCTTTACTTTTGGAACGACCCTTATATATATATATATATATATATATATATATATATATATATATATATGTGTGTGTGTGTGTGTGTGTGTGTGTGTGTGTGTGCTACGAGGTGTTTTAAACTATTTTAATCGGCTTTTTCAATAAATTCACCAAATTAAATTTTTAATTTTACAGTCTTAATTTTTTTTTTTTTTTACAAACTCTACTCTCTATTGTGTTTGTATTGAGCTTTTTGTTTGGTTGGAATTAAAATATTAATATATAAATATTAATATTTATATTAACTTCAAGTTTACACTTACTTGTATCGAGTAAACATTTCATTCCTTTGCCTTTATATATATATATATGTGTGTGTGTGTGTGTGTGTGTGTGTGTGTGTGTGTGTGTGTGTGTGTGTGTGTGTGTGTGTGTGATAGGCTGTGAAACAGCGAAACAGTACTGTATGTGGATGACTATAATGCGCGCTATCTTAGGTTGAGCATATTGGGAAGTGATATACAAATTATCATTAGCGTATTAAGCGATGCTCTTTGTGTAAACAAATTGAGCTTAGGAATTTGGACAATGTCAAAACATTGTTAATTCACTGCCCTCATAGCAGCAGCAGCTGTATAGCGCAACGGTTTGAAGTGCCGACTGTCCTTTGGGCAATCCGGTTTCGATCCTAGCTTGAGGTAGTTGCTTTTCTAGCCGCACTGATATGCTGTGAAACAGCGAAACAGTACTGTACGTGACTATATATATATATATATATATATATATATATATATATATAGAGAGAGAGAGAGAGAGAGAGAGAGAGAGAGAGAGAAGAGGAGGTCTCTAGTTACTTTTAACTGCTGATCGAAAAATGCTCAGTAATGTGTAGCGACATATTAATGCTTATGTAAAACAAATAAGTAAGTTTTGAAAAAAAAAAATATATATATGAAGGTATTTCGTTTATGACAAAGAAGGTGTAATATATATA
Organism: Euprymna scolopes; assembly: GCF_053919585.1. Lineage (NCBI taxonomy): Eukaryota > Metazoa > Mollusca > Cephalopoda > Sepiida > Sepiolidae > Euprymna > Euprymna scolopes. The sequence goes on along the minus strand of NC_136499.1, from coordinate 17,468,040 downwards.
TATATATATATATATATATATATATATATATATATATATATATATATATATATATTGAATTAAGCTAATCTCAAATTATCTAACTCATTAGGTAATAATCCCTTGACTGCAACAATACCTGATTACTGATTTGACACAATTAGAAGATTGCAAGGTTTAGGTTTTATTGGATGGTGTTTAAGCAGATTTTATTGAGCCATTTTAATCCACTCAAACGATTCGTATCTGACATCTTTACATCGTTCATTAGATCAGAATAAAACGTTGTTATTACTAGCGACGGATTCTATTCGTCTTGATTTGTTTTTTTAAATATATTTTTTGCACTCACAGTTTTACCTGTTTTCCTCCTTTCTAAAGCCTTGATATTTTCAAGACTAAGGTTAATATGCATCTCTAATTCTTGTGATAATCATCTTTCGTTCTTGTTAGCTCCATGCATCAAGTGGCTCTATACCTTGTCTGGAGCAATTTCCATAAAAATATAATATAATATGATGTTACACGGAAAGGGGACAGCCTTTCCGTGTAAATAAGAAGAATATTAGATAAGTGAAAATGAGATTAGGATAAGCCTAGAATCGAACCCTGTAGGCAAAATTAAGAAATGGAATGTGAGAAATTTAGTCTATTGTTAGATTCTTTTAGAACAGTTAAATATTGTTTATATCGGAAAAAAGAGTTGATTGTCCATTCTTTAGAAACCTGAATATTAAATATTTCAGTAAAAGAATGAACAGTGAAAATTAAAAATGTTAGGTTAAAAAATAGGTTAGGAGAGGATTCTTTTGTTTGCAGAAGTGTGTTTGAATACAGCTACGTGAAATTAGTCACATTTGAAAAACACATTTCTGACGTCATAGACAAAGGACAATTCTCCATATAGTTCTATGGGTTCGGATTTTAGAGTCAGTCAGTCAGTCAGTCAGAGATCAGTCAATCAGAGAGAATTGGTCAGTTGATGAGTTGGAGTCAGAGCCCTTGGAGGCGAGGGGAGAGGAGTAAACCAATGTAGCCATACCATTCTAATTACTGACGTCAATCGACCGGTCGATCAGAGGAATAAAGAAGTCATCATTATGTTTTGTAAGTGTTGTCTCGTGTCGTCATTCAGTTATTTTTTCCCATCTCCTCTATCACAAGAAATGTCTCCCCTTCTCCAAGATGTGTTATAAGAACTGATATATAAATGTCTTCTCTCCCTCATTATCACTATCGTTATGCCTGTATTACATGAGTCCCGTTATATATGTGCCCCAATATGAACTCCACGTCATCTTAAATATGAATCCCTACTACACAACATTTATATAATATAATATAATATAATATAATATAATATAATATAAAATATATATAATATAATATAATATATAATATAATATAATATATATATATAATATAATATAATATAATATAATATATATATAATATAATATATATATATATAATATAATATAATATAATATAATATAATATAAAATATATATAATATAATATAATATATAATATAATATAATATATATATATAATATAATATAATATAATATATATATAATATAATATATATATATATAATATAATATAATATAATATAATATATATATAATATAATATAATATATATAATATAATATATATATAATATAATATGATATAATATAATATATATATAATATAATATATATATATAATATAATATAATATATATATAATATAATATATATATATAATATAATATAATATAATATATATATAATATAATATAATATATATATATAATATAATATAATATAATATAATATATATATGCAAGAACTATAATTTGTACTTGTACGAATAGAACAAATGATTTATAGATTTTATGATTGTAGATATCTCACCGCTGATGCAATTCTCTACCTATATAAAAGCCAGGTAGTCCAAGGATGGAGTACTGTTGCCACATCTGGACAGGAACTGCTAGAAAGGACTTATCTTGCCTTGATAGAGTTTAAAAATAGACTTCGTAGCATAGTAGAGATGGCCTTTTCTCTTTCTTGCAACCTCCATCTCACAGAAGAGATGTTGCGAGCCTGTCTCTGCTTTATCATTATTTTCATGGCAAGTGCTTGTCTGAGCTCCAATGTATGGTTACCCTCTGTCCAAACTTTCAGGAGAAACACTTGTCTAACTGAAACCACTATCAATAATTTCCTCCACTCTTTATCTGTGCCTAAACCTAAACGTAGATTCCATGAACAATGTTTCTTTCTAAGAACTGCACCCCTGTGGAACTGTCTTCCGTTTTCCTGCTTTCCAGCTAATTGCAATATGTTTCTCTTCAAGTCCAACGTAAACAAGTTTTTGATGAACCGTTCCACTTAAATTAACAAATTTACCGAATTTCCATTACTAACAATTACTATATTGTCCAATTGACTACTGCACACTTTTTTACCCTTATCCTCGAGTGGCCCCTGGGTCTTGATAAGTGGTGATACCTATGTAAAAAAAAAAGAAAAGATTTGTTTTTGTATTTAGCCCTTTATTATTGGCACATTATGTATTCAGCAAAGTGTAGTATCTGTTCTGGTGCTATACTTAGTTGATTCTGTCATTAGTAAGTGATGGGGGAGATTCTTATTGACCAAAGCGATTAAAAAAAATTTTTTCCAATCCAGAGTGTCCCCTTTTTGGAGAGCTGGATCTTCCCATATTAAATACCACCTTGTGTCTCAATTTTGCCCTCGTAGGGAGACAAATAAATAGAAACATTAGCAGACGTTTATATCAGCGTCAATACTGTTCTAGTTTGAATACTTTTTGAAGACACCGTGTATGTAGTGACACAGTACCACTAAGTCGTAAGGGGCTATTATTTGTGACCAGATTTGCCGGGATACTATGTAGGGAGTTGGGCAGCGAGATGTTTGTCTGCATTTCACTTGAATTTCTGCATGTCAGTACAATCAGGGAATTCCAAAGTCCAGCAGTTTGAGGGAAGAAGCTTTGAGTAGAAGGCTTTACGCTATTTAGGGATCGCTACAGTGCAGGGGTGAGATTTTGTTGTTTCTTTCGTTTATCGGAGATATTTACGTCGAGGAGGGTGCTAATGCTTTGATTTCGTCATCGCACTTAACATTAAAGTACTTGTACAACAGGCACATTATTATTATTGCTTTAATCGCTTGCTTTTCTGTTTCCACCTCACGCACAAGTGAGTGAGTCTTGAGAGACAATGAACAAGAAATCTATAATGAAGCAAGTGTTGCGCACTTATCAACTATTGTTACATGATAAGGGCTGCCCCCTTTTCATGTAAGTATAAAAATAGAGAGATTTAGTTAAAATGAAAATGAAATAGAATAAACGAAAGTCGAACCTCGTAAATTAGGTTTAGAAATAGATTACGAGAGAGAATTAGAAAATGGAATGTAAAACAAACAATTGTTTAGCTTAGAGATAAAATAGTTTCAAGAAAAGAATGTGCGTTGTCAATTTTGTTATGAAAAATTCAATTGAGGAATGCAACTATACAAGATAATTTAATAAACATGTTTTTAACATATTGGAAAAATAGGTTACTGAGAATATAGGTTAAAATTCCTTTTGTAAACAAAGGAAAAAGTTTTGGACATGCATGTCCAGAACACGTGAAAGAAGACACATGTTTTAACATGTGTATGACGTCATGGAAAATGGGAAGTTCTAGATATAGTTAGAAACTTGAGGAGAAACTGGGGGAGAGTCAGGGAGAGTCTGAGGACGACAAACGACAGTCCAGACATGGACATTCGAACGTCTAGAAGCGAGACGGTCACTTTTGAAACTTAGAATGTGAAGCTTTGAATTCTTGACTCAGAAAACCACGGCCGGTCGTGAGAAGAAATAAACCCATCATGTGTTTTTATAAACGTCGTCTTTGTGTTGTAATTCTACCAAAAGGTAAAGTGAAAATTGTTATTATATGTCTTGTATATCAATTGGTTTAAAAATGTCTTGATATACACATCTTACATACACAATATGAACACTAAGACTGTCGCAACACTATCAACACTCAAAGAGCTTCTACACTTCTAAGTATAAACATTTTATATATATGAATCTCTTCATAACAGAAACAACAACATTCTTTATAACACGAACAATCTCTCACAACATCCCTCTTACAACACATCTCTCTCTAAGACACAACGACAAACTCTTAATAAGACTCTTTCTAAGACTCTCACTTTTAATAAGACTCTCAACAACATCACCTTTAATAATGAACATATTAAATATATCACTATCCTTCCCCTAAGTTGACGTTGCAAAGTTGTAATATTTGTTTATTGGTTGTTATAACTGACAAAGTGGATACAAATATTAGCTTGAGAGGAATATTTTATTTTCTTAATTTTTACATACATTTATTAAAAACAAATATTAACGAAATTGATCAATTATTTGACTTTTGAGAGAATTTTAAAAATAGTGTTGTTTTTATTCTTTGCGTGAAAATATGTAGAAATAACATGCTGTTCCAATTTTCTTGTTTTTAATTTTTTTTGAGAAATTTTTTGAATATTCATCGGATTTACGGAAAGTAAAAAATATGAGATTGTTTTAGAATCTTTCTTCTTGACAATACAGCAAAAATTACAATGAATCGATTTTATTTTACAAGTTTTTACTGTTATTATTTGTTATGGGTGGCCGAAAATCCGCCTTGATTATGGTCATACTTATACACACACACACACACACACATAAATATATATATATATATATATATATATATATATATATATATATATACATATATATATATATATATATATATATATATATATATATATATATATATATATATATATATATATATATATTTCCCTACCAAATAACAGACTCGAAATTTGACATACGGGGTATTGAGATTTGGGAAAATATTTTTAATCGATTTTCGGCCAGAAATTTTGCTGTTAAGCGGTTAAAGTTTAACGATTTGACCTTTGAAAACTCTACCAAACTTCTCCACCAATTTTTGGGTCTAAACACTTGAAATTTTAAATGTAGGTTTCTTGGACTTGGATCAGACTTGTTAATTTGATTTGAGCCCAAAACAATAAATGTTAAGGGGTCAAAATTGAGGTCAAAGTTTTAAAAAATTGACCTCTCAGCCAATTTTTGGTCTAAACATTTGAAATTTTACATGCAGTGTATTCAGACATAGGGTAAAATTTTAATCGATTTTGGTCGAAATTTGGCTTCCAAGGGGTCAAAGTTAAAATGATTTGACCGTTGCAGTCTCTAGCAAACTATTCAGCAAATTTTGGGTCTAAACATTTGAAATTTTACATAAAGGGTATTCAGACACGCAGCAAGCTTTTTAATCAGTTTTTGGGCGAAGATTTGGTTGCCAAGAGGTTAAAGTTTAAAGAGTTGACCTTTGCAGACTCTACCAAACTCCTCCACCAATTTTTGGGTCTAAACACTTGAAATTTTAGATGTAGGTTACCTGGACACGAGTCAATCTTTTTAATATATATATATATATATATATATATATATATATATATATATATATATATATATATATATATACTAGACTATCCGTGACCCGTTGGGTCAGTATGTTATATTATCTATGGAATTAATGTATAAGCGTGACACTTGTGACGTAAAGAAAATAGTTTTTGTGACATAACAGAAACATTTCTATGAAAATATATTAAAATGAAAAAAGAATATAGATAGATTTCTATGAGTCGTTCTGTTTATAATTGTTTATTTAAAAAAAAACTTACAACCATTGAATTATAAGTGGTTTGCTATACTTATAGGTAAATGTGCAATGAACAGATACCATAATACTTAAAGTTAAATTCAAATTTTGATATATTTTTTAATTTAAACGCGAAAAAAAAGCTGGGATGCTGAAAACGTATACAGTAAAACAATACGTTTTATTGTCGCGTTGATTATTTATTTGTGACGCAATTTAGAAAAACATATTTTCGGGGTTATTTATTTACGTTAGTAGTGTAGAAGAAAATGTATGAATGTTTTTAAGAAAGCTGTATTAAAAAATGGAGAATAAATTAAAAAAAAAAAGGAAGGCGGTGTTTATTTGTTTACGCTATTATAGGTTAACATTTATGTACGCATGCGCAACTGGAAGTCGTAATCCGGATGTTGGGTTACAACACCCGTTACAAGGTCATTTGTGTGATGCACATAAAGTTATGAACAAAGCTGGGCTGAACTGCTAGTAAATCATGGAATGAATTTTTATATTAATATTAGAGTTTGTTATTTTTTTTAACTGTATGTTTGTTAGTGTAAAAAAAGTGTCAAGGAACAATTGAAAATCTCTTTTCCATAAACATATCAAATAAACTAAAATAATATACATGCAAGAGCTATAATTTGCATGTGTACAAATAGAACAAATAATTTATAGATTTGTTTTATATTTAGTCCTTTATTATTAGCACATTGTGTATCCAACAAAGTGTAGTATCTGTTCTGGTGCTATACTTAGTTGATTCTGGCCTTAGTAAGTGATGGGGGAGATTCTTATAGACAAAGGCAATTTTTTTGTTCCAATTCAGAGTGTCCCCTTTTTGGAGAGCTGGATGCTCCCCATATTAAAAACAACTGCGTGTCTCAATTTTTCCGTCGTGGGGAGACAAATAAATAAGAGCATTAGTAGACGTTTATATCAACGTCAATACAGTTCCAGTCTGAATACTTTTTGAACACAGCATGCATACTGTGATTTATTTTGTATTCTATAGAACAAAGCTTTCACAAAAGACGCCATTAAATAAAATCTCTCTCTCTCTCTCTCTCTCTCTCTCTCTCTCTCTCTCTCTCTCTCTCTCTCTCTATTGCATAAAAGATTCCAGTCTATTGATTTCAAATCCATTATGTCAACGTACAGTCCAGACTCTTCAAAAAAAAAAAATAAAATTAATTTTTTTTTTTGGAAAAAAGGTTATCTTGATAAAGCAGCGCCTTTTATTTTGTTCTCTCTTTCGTCCGAATGAAAGTCGCAACCATCTGCCTCGACGTGAATGCACTTTCCCATCTGCTGGTGTTTTTTATTATTTATTTATTTATTTATTTATTTTAATTGCACAAACGACTACGTCTTCCTCTTCTGCTTCTGTGCTTTAAATTTGAAAAGTCAGTTACGACCACAATGTATCAAGTTGACAAAACTCTGGTTTTCTGGGCAGACATCTTTCATTATTACCATTAAACAGTGTTGTGATCCAAATATATATTTTTAGGAACGTGATTCTTTTTATCTTGCTACATATTTTTGTTATATATAAAGCAAAATACATTTTCCTCTATTTTATTGGTGTTAACAGTTTTTGTTTTTGTTTTTTATAAAACTGCATGCTCAGTCTGTTTTGCAAATATTGGTTCAAATCGTTTAAAACAATAATTTTATTTCCAGTTGATTTAATCAGATTTCATAATAAATCTGATCTAGACTTTTGTTTTGATTACAATATCATTTAGAAAGTGGAAGAACTAACCCGCCAACAGTCACAAGCCCTCTTCCTTTTACCAATGACATCTTGAAGGAATTTTTCATTATTGATGTTGAACAGTGTTGTGATTTAAATATTTTCGGAAATGGATTATCTTTCTCTCTCTCTCTCTCTCTCTCTCTCTCTCTCTCTCTCTCTATATATATATATATATATATATATATATATATATATATATATATATATATATATATATATATATATATATATATATATATATATAGCCTTCGATGCTTTTAATTTTAAAAACTATCGCTAAAAATCAACAAGAAATCTAAGTTTATAAACGATAAAAATAAATAGTAACATTATTTAGGAGTTTATGGTGTAACGGTTAAACGCGCCGAACACGATTCCTAGACACAGTCAAACAACACTGAAGAGAGGTAGGTACATCAAAACACGCATGCACGTAGATTACTGTTTTTAAAAATAATAAAAATGAATAAATAAATAAATAGAAATGTTATACACGCCCAAATAAAATGTGGGCGATTTTCTATGTAAAACGAACTTCAAGACGAAGACGCTATTGAACCGCATTTATCGCTAAAAAAATCAACAAAAAATCTAAGTTTATAAACGATAAAAATAAACAGTAAAATTATCTAGGAGTTAGCGCCGGACTATGATACACATGGTTCGGTAGTTCGATTCCTAGACATAGTCAAGCTACGCTGAAGAGAAGTAGGTCTCTCGAAACATGCATGTACGTAGATTACTGTTTTTAAACATTATATATATATATATATATATATATATATATATATATATATATATATATATATATATATATATATATTAGCAGGCCGCCCGGCATTGTCCGGTCGTAAAATATGCTTAAATATGATATATTGATAAATGCAGATTTTGTATTAATCATTGTATTATATTGGACTCAGTATATAATAATGATTTAAAAAGTTTTTTTTTAAGTGACTCGTGCGCCACCACCGAGAATCGAAACCAAAACGTTTAGCTAAAGATTTACTTTTTTCTTTGACGTTTATACCTGGGATATGAAGACATGTTTGCTGCAAGGCTAAAAATTAAAACATAGACCAATAGCTATTACGTCACACATCCATATTCGTAATGCCGTCGTTCAACCATCACCTGATAAATTTCATTTTTTTTTTATTTTCACACTTTTGCACCGATTCTTCCAAGCTAAAACCCAAATATAAAGTTTTGCATGGGTTAGATACCCTATATATTAAGTTTCATGTCTGTAGACCAAAAAACTGACAGAGGAGTTTGGTAGGCGAAATATTTTAAACTAATATATATATATATATATATATATATATATATATATATATATATATATATACGCATACATAAATATATCTATAGAAAGAGGTTTGTGCTTACTATAACCTTATCACGCAAGTATAAAGCATGTATAGCTAATGTAAATGTATAATGTATAACTAATGTATAATGTATAGCTAATAATGTATATGTATAATGTATAGTTAATGTAAATATCATGTATATGTATAATGTATAGTTAATGTAAATGTCATCGACTAAGGAAAGGTGTGCTACTCATCTAATGTAGAATATCACATAGATATAATTAAACGTAATAGTTAACTAAAGCTGATCATCTCATAAGAAAACCGAAAAAAAACTAATGATTAATGAAAATGAATTCTTAAAAAAATACGCAAATTAGGTAGATGTTTTGCAGATAAATACAATTCCACGATCCATAAGGTTGTATTTTTCTTTTTAAATAAATAGAAAAGAGGGTTTTTAATACGAATATCAATACACACAAACAACAATTATAGGAGCATACATAAGAATCGAGAAAACACACACACATATTATATATATATATATATATATATATATATATATATATATAAAATACAACATATTTATATATTTACAAATTACAAATTATAAAAGATTGTATGTGTAAATAGTTCATTTTATGTGCGTAAGTTCAGACAGTTAAATTGTTTATTCTTTCTTTGTACAATTTGGAAAAGTTATTAATGTGTGTGTGTGTGTGTGTGTGTGTGTGTGTGTGTGTGTGTGTGTGTGTGTGTGTGTGCTTTTTTTCAGTGCGTGTGTATGTTTTGAGTACTTGTGGCCCCTGTGTAAGAAAGTGATATTAGCTTCTTTCAATCTCTAGTGAGTCGATGATGGAGAACATGTTACTCTTCTTTTACATTGTATTAGGTTGGTGCAAAAATAATGTTTTTTGACGTTCAACTATATAAAAAAACGACATTACTTTTGCACCAACCTAATAACTGTTGTCGTTGTTGGTGTTGCTTACCATTATTCATTTTTATTTATTTCGTATGAATCACATGATGTTTGCATTGATTTCCTTGATATTTTTCTAGTAAAAATTCTTTCTAGAAAGGCATCGAGTACCTTATACGAGGGACCACGTGAAGGTTGTCAACATCCTTAAGCGAAACCGTTTTTATGGAACGAACTGGATTCGGGCACTGCTGTTGTTGTTGTTGTTGTTGTTGTTGTTGTTGTTGTTGTTGTTGTTGTTAAGTGCGTCGGATTTCTGCATAGAATTCACGAAGATTGTGCCCCAAGAGTGATTGGTCTGCACGAAGTCCTCCCAATAATAATCTCAATTATTCGTTCATCTGAATATTTCAGGTTTTTACCTCTAACACTGAAAACATCAAAGTTCAGCAGATGCATGCGAAGTCGGGGAAGGTTCGGACCAAAACGTGCAAAGGAATGATGCAGGATGACTGAATTGATTTGCAGTTAAGTGTCTGATACGTATTTGCTTACCACATGTAGAAGCATAGATGACCAGACAATGATGGATCCTAACGCCAAATTCCTCCTGGATTTTCTCCAGGGCCTTACTAGTCGAGTAGTTTTGACATTACCATGTTCTCAGCTCCACTACCATGGTAAAGAAAATGTTGAAACTTTAACGGACATGACCATTGCCGCTAATTGTTTTTGTTGTTATTGAGTATCGTCCATTCATTCATTTTCGTATGAATCAGATTGGAAAAGAGCGCAGACGTGTGTATGCAAATGCCTAGCCGTGTGCGAAGTGACGTCACCGTAGAGAAAAAGAAAAAGACTATAAAGAGGACGTTCGATGGGAAAGAGGTCAATGAGAAGAAGCAGGATCAAGTTTTATTCGAGAAAGTACCCGGAAATAAATATTGTTGTTACAATACGAAAAAGTGAGTCGATTTATTATTTGTCTTCTGTTCCTTGCGATACACTCTGCTACAACGTGTTGGGTTCCGAATGTCTACATGCTAACATGTGTAAACGTGTGTACTACGTTACAAGATTATTAATGTTGGAATACGTGTCCCTGCTATCTTTTTAGTTAGAATTTTTTCTAGAAATATTTTGGGTACTTACGAGGGCGACCACGTAGAGTTTGCCAATTGGATTTGCACTTGGCACACCCAGGTTGTCAGTCCGTGTCATTAACCACGACTGTCATCTCTGCTGCTGCTGCTGCGACTGTTGCTGCTGCTGATGATGATGATGATTGTATTATGGATACGCAAGATGTTAGATTTTTTTACGAAATCACACAGTAAAGTCAATGTAGTCCAATAAATGTACATGTTCTTTTCAGCTAGCCACCCGGAGAGCATTTTATGTCTCTTATACTGTTTATAATTTTTTTTTTTTTAACGCTGTTCAGTATAATTACTAAAGAACCGGTTGAGGCCTCCTTCGAGGTGCACTATTGATGTCGATATTATCAGAGTAAAACCCAAACAAGCACGGCACATATTTTCACTTTGTGATAAGAGGTGCTTTCAATAAGTTTTCAGACATTTTTATAAAGGCATTTAAAATTGTCGTAGACTATGGAAAATTCAGTATGCTATTCCTATACATGTTATGAGATGACTGACCAATTTTTCTGATGTCAGGTTCAAATGAACAGCTACAGCAGGAATTTGAGTACACTCTACTAAAGCCTAATTGCCACAGCTGATGAATTTAAAAAGTGCAATCTGAACGTGAGGACATTTAGAAGAACCATATGCAATAACATTCTGTCTTAAACTCGGATGAATGCCACAGATAGTATGGAATGCTTTAGACTGCCTTTGGAACACCTTACAGGAATCGAGCATCAGTTTTGGAGTGGCATAAGAGATTCAAGGTAGGTAGGAAGTCTATGACGGATGATGAGGGGTGTGGGAAGAGTAACGGAGTCAGAACACCAGAGTTAATTAGCCAAATAAAGACTTTCATGAATAAGGACTGCCGTGTATTTATAGAGACAATAAATGCACAGTTTGATGTCAGTGTGGGAACTGTGCACACAATTATTCGCGAGAAACTGAAGATGCGGAAGATTTGTGTGAAGTTTGACCCAAGGGTGCTCCATCCTTGTCACAGACTATTTGAGCAATATGTGAATCAAGACAGTTCCTCACCCTCCCTATAGTCCAGACCTTGCTCTCTGTGACTTTTGGTTATTCCCTAAGCTCAAGGAAAACCTAAGAGGCTGTTGTTATGAGACAATTGAGGAGATGAAAAAGGTTCTGACGAGGGTCATTGACATGCCCACACCGGAGAACTTCTATAGGGCCTATCAGAAGTTGTTGGTACGGTACAACAAGTGCATTGCAACCGGAGGAGATTATTTTGAAGGAGCTTCATGTGTGTACAATCAATAAATGTGCCCATACGGAAAACGTCTGGAAACTTATGGAAAACACTTCGTAATCTGTTCTCTTAACACAGCTTTAGTTGCAGTATGACGAAACTTCATATTTTAAAATAACTCGATCGTTTTATGCGTCAACCATTGTTTTTTTTTGGGGGGGGAATAGCATTTATCAATTACGTGGAATTATCAATACATTATCAATTCACATTATCAATATTATCATCATATTTGTAAATAAAAAG
>NC_136499.1:17393110-17450610 GCF_053919585.1 Euprymna scolopes | reverse complement strand
TATTGGATGTTTTGGAGATGTCAAAGATGAGATTTTTGAAAAATTGAATGTTTTAAAGTAGAATAAATAATTCTTCTACTTGGCAGCAAGGTCGCAGGTATTCCTCATGCAGCAAGGGCTAAGGCTATGTCATTTTGTTACCAAATGGCTGCCAAAATCAATTTAATTAGAAAGGTTTTACCAGTTACTTCTGGTGCTGTTCAAGGTAGCAGTAATTTCCAAATAACTTCTATTTTCACAGTCAGTAAAGTAGGTGACTAAAATAGGATTTATCCATGTTTTGACAATGCCTTATTCACTGTAATTAATTTAGGAGACTAAAATAGGATGAGCGATTAGAGATGGACAGATAGAGAGGAAGATATATAGATAGGAAAATAGAGAAAGAGAAGGAGATAGAGAGATAAAGGGATTGATAGATAAACAGAGAGAGGGGGAGAGTTAGAAACAGAGAGGGATGAGACAGAGGAAAGGAGAGAGATAGAGGGTGATATAGAGAGAAAGATAGATTGAGAGAGGGAAAGGGAGAGATGGATAGAGAGAGATATTAAGAGAGGAAGAGAGAGGGGGAGAGAAACAGAAGGTGAACTACACTTCACCGTTTGTTTCCTCGTTCAGTAGAGAAGAAATCTTTCGAGACTGAGGCAATTTTTATGTTTTGTTATTATCCAGAGTACCCCTTTTTTGGGGGGGGGGAGGGGGGGGGCTAGATTTTCCTCACATTAGAAACCGACCGGGTTATCTGTATTTTCACTTAACAAATTAATAAAAGAAAAACATATTGTAAAATTTGAATTTAACATGAAAATACAATTTTAAAAAATAGCACGATAACATAAGTGCATAAGTGCCACTTTAGGTACTCCTTGGGCGTTGATTTCCATGGCGACCAGCATAATTATTTAATGGTCGCTCCCTTAGCCCCCCCCCTAGCAAGGCTAATGCATGCGCACGTAACATTTTTTTATTTACTGACGTTGGCTTAGTAACTAAACGAGGAAATGATAATTTCGTAACCCTTAAACGCATGCCGGAAGATTTAAATTAGTTCATTATTGTTGTAATGAAAAAAAAAGTTTCATTGAACACAAAACCAAAAACACATATTAATGATAAATGATTTATTATTGTATTCATTGAAATTTACTAATTTTTAAATAAAAAAGTAAAAAAAAAGTTAATAAAAAATAGTTGCTTATATGCGCATAAAAAACTTGTTTTTTTTTTTTTTTTTTTAATTAGGTCCACCTTGAGATCACCCCCCACCCCCTAACCTCCAAATCTTAAGAACTGCTTCCGGAATAAACACCACTTTTGGAGGGGGGGGGCTATTTGCAAAATTTAACTGATATTTGTTGTCAGCATACCCACCCGAAAATACTATTTAAAAAAAAGGAGGGGTTCAGTGCCCGTGGCAGAGAAGTAGATTTATTTATCAATAAAAGTCGTCATTTAAAAAGGAAAATTGTGGAGGTGGACAAAAAAAAAAGCCGATAAAAGTCTTCATTTTAAAAGAAATTTAAAATCCAATGTTTGTAAAAGTGAGAAATTATTAATAAATGTTTAGTAACATTTTTCGGTGCTAATGCAGAGTGTGATCCGCGCTATTTTTTAAATTGTGTTTTTTTTTTTATTGCAACCAATCTTATATCGAACAACAAAAAAAAAACTCAAAAAGTAAGCGACAAACTTTTTTTTGGCTTTATATAATAAAGAAAAAATGTGTAAATTAAAAAATTTGGAAGATAAACAAATGAATTATGTTTTTTTTTTGTTTTTTTTTTCTTACTAAACAGAAAATGAAATTTTTCGTCAATTCGTGGCTGTGAAAGGAATCGAACCGGAAGTTCAGTTTTATCAACAGAACAGATTCGCACCATGGTTAAAAATATTTATTTATTTTATTTAATATTTTAATAATTCGCGAGGTAAATTTATTTTAATAACATAAAAACATGCCTCGACTCTAAAGATGGGTTGTCTGAAAATTTCAAATGAATTGGTAACGTAGAAATATGGTATTATTCGTTTGGAACGAACCAAATTTACATTTTTATATATATAGATATACATGGTAAATATTAATATATATCTATATATATATGATAAAATATTGACATAGATATATATATATATATATATATATATATAATAAAAAAAAAAAATATATAGTAAAATATAGATATATATATGTAAATATATGTATATATATGGTAAAATATTGATATATGTATATATATATATACTTGTTTATTGTTATATAAACATGCTCACATCCCGCTGCTACAAATAGCCACTTGTTTCAATCAAACAACAGATATCATCAGGCAGCGACTTGACTATTCAAAAGTTCAATGAACAAAGATTATACATTGAACTTTTGAATAGTCAAGTCGCTGCCTGATGATATCTGTTGTTTGATTGAAACAAGTGGCTATTTGTAGCAGCGGGATGTGAGCATGTTTATATAACAATAAACAAGTATTATCAGCTCTTTTTATTGAGTACTATCTAACAACCTCGTTGAATTCATCAGTCTATTACTTTTGAATATAAAAAAACCCGAATATATATATATATATATATGTATATATATATATATATATATATATATATATATATATATATATATATATATATATATATATATTAAAAAGTACATCTGTATATATGTATATCTACATATGGATAACTATTGACATGTATATATAGTAAAATATGGATATATATAGATATATATATATATGGTAAAATATGGATATATATATATATACATATACATATATATATATATATATATATATATATATATATATATATATATATGGTTACATATAGTTATATATATATATATTAAAATATGGATGTATATATATATATAGTAAAATATGGATATATATATGTATATATATGGTTAAATATCGATATATATATGTATATATATATAATAAAATATGTATATATAGTAAAATATGTCCATATATAGTAATATATATATTATAGTAAAATATATATATATATATATATTTATAGTAAAATATATATATATGTATAGTAATATATATATATAGTAATATATATATTTATATATATATATAGTTATATATATATATATACTTATCTATAGTAAAATATGGATATATATATACATATATATATCGTACATTATGGATATATATATATATTTATATATATATATATATATATATGTATATATAGTATATATAGTATATTAGGGACATATATATATATATATATAGTAAATTATGGGTGTATATATATATATATATATATATATATATAGTAAATTATGGGCATATATATGCAGTAAAGTATGGGTATATATATATATATATATATATATATATATATATATATAAAATTATGGGCATATATATATATATATAGTAAGTTATGGCTATATATAAATAGTAAAATATGGAGATATATATATATATATATATATATTCATGCAGTAAAATATGGATATACATATATGTACATATAGTAAAATATGGAAATATATATATATATATATATAGTAAAATATGCATATATATATTGTAAATTATGGAGATATATATATAGTAAAATATGCATATATATATTAAATTATGGATATGTATATATATATATATATATATATATATAGTAAAATATGGGTATATATATATAGTAAATTATATATATATATATATATAGAAATATGGATATATGTATATAGTAAATTATCGATATATATATATAGTAAATTATCGATATATATATATATATAGATAGATAGATAGATATAGATATATATATATATAGTAAAATGTGTGTGTATATATATATATATATATATATAGTAAATTATGGATATATATATCTATATATATATATATAGTAAATGATCGAATATATGTATATATGTATGGATATATATATATGTATATATATGTATATATAGTAAATTATCGATATATGTATAATACATCATGGATATATATATATATATTTATATACATGGATGTATATATATATGTAGTAAATTATCGATATATATAGTACATTATGGATATATATATATATATATAGTAAATTATTGAGATTTATATATATATATATAGTAAACTATATATATGCATATATATATATATATATATATATAGTAAATTATGGATATATGCATAGTAAATTTTGGATATATATATAGTAAATTATGTATATACATATAGTTAATTATGTATATATATATATATACATATATATATACATATATATAATGAATTATGGAGATATATGTATATATATATATATATATATATATATATATATACATATATATATAGTAAATTATGGAGATATATATAGTGAATTATGGATATATATATATATATATATAATGAATTATTGATATATATATATATAGTGAATTATGGGTATATATATAATTAATTATTGATATAGGTATATATGAAATGAATATTGATATATATATGTGTGTATATATATATATATAGTGAATATTAATATATATGTATATATATAGTCAATATTGAAATATATATAGTGCATTAATGAAATATATGTAAAGTAAATTTTTGATATATATATACTGAATTTTTGATATATATATATAGTGAATTATGGATATATATATATATATGTAGTGAATTGTGGATATATATATTTATATATATATATATATATATATATATATATATATATACATATATAGTGAATTATGGATATATATAGTGAATTGTGGAGATATCTATATAGTAAATTATATCTATATATATATCTCCATAATTTACTATATATATATCCGTAATTTACTATATATATATATATATATATATATATATATATAGTAAATTATGTATATGTATATGTATATATATATACATATATACAGAGATAGATAATTTACTATATATATACATATATATATTGTAAATTATCTATATATATATATATATATATATATATATATATATATAGTATATATGGTATATTAGGGACATATGTATATATATATATACATATATATATATAGTAAATTATGGGTATGTATATATATAGTAAATTATTGGTATATATATATACAGAAAAATATGTGTATATATATATATTAAATCATGGGTATATATATATGTATATATATCGTAAATTATGTGTATATATATGTATATATATATATATATATATATATGCATATATATATATATACTAGCAGGGGTTACCCGGCGTTGCCTGGGTGATCGGCCCCCTTCCCACTCCGAGGGGTAACAAAAAAAGTCACCCCTCTGGATTTACATGCTTGGTGCCGCCCCCCCTTCAGGGAGAGATAATCCCCAACCCCACCTTCAGAGAAGAGGGTGTCTGGAGGCTTCTCCCCCCCTCCCAAAGAAAAAAAGTCACCTCTTCCTGGCCTCTTCGCCCCCCCACCCTTGGGGGACACCGGCTCCCTCCTTTGGGGGGAGAAACTGCCAAGCTCCCCCTTTCGGGTGAGAAAATGCCAGGCTTCCCCTTTTGGTGGGGGGATGGTTGCCAGCTCCCCCTGCTTGCCCGTAAGTGGGTGGAGGATCGGACGCCCTTCCGTTAGGAACCCACCCTTGGGGGGAGGTGGAAGGAAAGGGTATAGCCCCTCCCCGCTTCGGATAGGATTAAATAAACAAATAGAATCTTAAAAAAAGGTAGAATCGATCAGCATCGAACACGCAAACTAACGATTAACAGTTTAGTATGCATACCCGAATTACTCTCTTACCTTTAATAAATAAAAAAATAAATAAAAAATGTAGTAAAAGAAAGTATAAGCAAATGACTTGATAAACGGGAACGGGCTTGGTTGCCATAACAACGTGACGTACACAAGGACGGTAGTGAACGTGTGTATGTGTGCGTGTGTGTGTGTGTGTGTGCGCGTGTGCTGGGTAGTAGTACTAATAGTCCGTCCTTTGGAGGACAGCGTTTGTTTTCGTGTTATGTGTACGTGTGTGCGGCTAGCGCCAGAATGGCGGACGTGGTGTCGGAGGTTGGATTGTGATGGCTGGTGTAAGTTTCGTAAATTTGTAATTTGTAAATGGCAAGTTAGGAAAAAATAGACCCTTCCAAGATTGGCAATAAATAAGGGCATAATATTTTATGGTAAATTTAAGAACGTAGGAACCATAGTTTTTTAGGAGATGTGATTATTGGATTAACCAATCAGAACCCGTCTGTGGCACACACATCTCTGTTTTTATAGATATATAGATAGATAGATATAGATATAGCAAATTATGGGTATATCTATCTATCTATCTATCTATCTATCTATCTCTCTCTCTCTCTCTCTCTCTCTATATATATATATATATATATATATATATAGTAATATATGGATATATATATAGTTAAATATGGATATATATATAATAAAATATGGATATATATATATCCATATTTACTATATATATATATATATATATAGCAAAATATGGATATATATATGTATATATACATATATATAGTAAATATAGATATATATATATGTATATATATAGTAAAATATAGATATATATATATATATGTATATATATATGGTAAATATTGATATATATTTATATATATATATATATGATAAAATATTGACATATATATATATATATATATAATATATATATATATATATATATATGTTAAAATATAGATATATATATGTATATATATATAGTAAAATATAAATGTATATATATGTATATATATATGGTAAAATGTTGATATATGTATATATATATATATATATATATATATAGTATAAGTATATCTGTATATATGTATATCTATATATGGGAAAATATTGACATATATATAGTAAAATATGGATATATATATATATATGGTAAAATATGGATATATATATATACATATATATAGTAAAATTATGATGTGTGTGTATATATATATATATATATATACATATACATAGTAAAATATGGATATATAACTATGTATATATATGGTTAAATATGGATATATATATATAGTAAAATGTTTATATATATATATATAGTAAAATATGTATATATATAGTAATATATATATGTATATATATAGTAATATATATATATATATATAGATAGATAGATAGATAGATATATATATGTATATATATCATATCAAAACACTAGGGTCTTTGGCCTTTTTTCCCCATTCTACAGCATATGTTCTAGATGGCCTCCATTTAGCTTTTTTTTGGGCGGGGTCACCCTGTATATAGTTTTCTAATTATTAAGATTACTAAATATTATTAAATATGAATTTCCATTTTCTCTAGCTAAAATAAATGAGACCATTTTCGAATTCTTAATTAAATTTCCGTTAAATCAATTTTAGACAAATTCTCTTCTGTCCGAAAATTTAGATACCTGATGCTTTGCGCCCGTAGGACGCAAACATTATAGGAAAAAAAAATTAAGGTTTGAGATTAATATTCTTCTTGTTTGCTAAATGCGACCCTGTTTTCTATGAAATTATTCTCTAAAACACATTATATTACTTTTTAATTGCGATCTTGTCATGTGACCTAGTTTTGTGAACGTAGTTATAAGCGATGGTGATGAGTACATTCCGATTCCATTTCCTTTCTAGTGTAACCTTTTTTTTTTATATACTTCAGATGATGTTTGCTTTGAATTAGACCACAACAGCATTAAATATGCTCATCTCGATATTTTGATATTTCATTACTGCGTGAACATGATTTTAAAGTTTTCTACATTTGGGAAAGTACAAAGTTTCCAAAATGAGCAACTAATGAAATGAGTCTTAAAAATTTGAAATAATTTACTTAAAACTAAATGAGACAATAAACCAGATGAGAAAGTCATTTCACTATTGTATACTCATTTACACAATTACGTCATTTCCGAAATTAAAGAAAGCCCGGAAAATTATGTTCTCGAAGTACCTAAACGTCTAAATAGTAAACGTGTTTTGCTGTTGTCGTCAGACAAACAAGATGGCTGACACCCGTAATTTAACTTTCATGTCTTTAAGCAAACGTTTAAATTCAAATAAAAATAATTGCTTGTTTTCATAGAAATGCACTGAAAATTCTTAGAGTTTGCCGATATTGGGAAATGTACCTAAACTATTGGACTAAAAGCAACCCCCCCCCAAAAAAAAAAAACAAAAAAAAAAAACAAAAAACAAATAGGTACTTTTTTGACAGTTTGATTGTAAAGACATCAAACGTTTTTTCGAATTAGAGATTTTACGATAGTGTAATAATGGAAAAAAAACAAAAAAAACAAAAACAAAAAAAAAAACAAACAAACAAACAAACAAACAAAA
The DNA here is from genome assembly GCF_053919585.1 of Euprymna scolopes. Classification (NCBI taxonomy): domain Eukaryota; kingdom Metazoa; phylum Mollusca; class Cephalopoda; order Sepiida; family Sepiolidae; genus Euprymna; species Euprymna scolopes. The sequence goes on along the minus strand of NC_136499.1, from coordinate 17,442,285 downwards.
AACTAGCTGGACCTGTACAAATTTCATATCAGATGTATTGCTGCTAGACGTTCTGTGGACGCTTAACGTGAATGAAGACCCCGCAATATAATTGTAGCCCTTTTGTTAGGTACGTGCAAAAATGGCGGAAAAATAGGGGAACATAGTTTTGAAAGCAGGTTTATCACAATTTTTCGTAGGTTTCCGACTACTTTTGGATTGTATTGGAAGTATTAAAGCCTAAAGTTAATTTCCAAAAGGAAGAAATATTTGTAAATATTTTTACACATAAAGAAAACGTTATAATAAAAAATGTTTTAACGGCGACATTCGGAAGCTGGCAAATTCAGCTAAATTTTGAATTTAAATAAATTCATTGTAAAAATCCTTTGAAAGATGAATCTTAGTTTCATGTGTCTATTCTAAACATAATTAGTAAAGTCCTAACGAATAATATGTGAAAATTAGAAAAAAAAAAAAAAAGATTAATTTTGTGGTGGTCAACTAAGTGTATCAGAATTTTGGGGGAATTTTTGACACCCCTAAAACAAAACTGCGAATAAAATATAAAAAAAAAAAACTCGTAATTTCTCCTTTTTAAGTGGGTCGTTTATTTTCTTTATGGAATATACTTCCAAAATAAACTATTAAAGTTGTTTAAAAAATAATAGAAATATTATTCTTTATTAAAAACAAAAACAGTGTTTACAAAGTACCGGCGCGCCTCCATGCAGCCATTTTTTTACGTAATGAAATCAATTGAATTTTACGAGTTTAATATTTTTCAATTTTTAAACTTTTAAAAATCTATCAAAATTTTTCTATTGGTAAAATTTTTATGATATTTTCAGAGTCAATGTGAAATTTTATGCTCTTTTCAATAAGTATAAATATAATATTTTAGACAAACGTTTTTTTTTTTAAATTCACCCCCCCCTATTTTGAAATGTCTATTAAATTTTAATAATAAATTTACTCACCAAAGATTTATATATCACAAATTGAAGATAAAAGATCAATAAATAAAATATTCTAATTTAAAACAAAAAATGAAGTGCTTTTTGGAAATTTACCTGTAAAGTCCAAAGTGTAAAACCCTTTTTTTTTTTTTTAAAAACCACGTTGATTTTTTTTTAAGTGTAAGCATATGTTATGCTTAGATTGTCAAGTACATATTGGTCGCTGACGACATTTTTTCTATTTCATTCAATTTTTCTTTTTTTAGATATTAAAAAAAAATCACTCGATAAAGAAAAATTAAAATATATTAAATCAAAAATTCATGTATTTCTTTAAGAGAATTAAAAAAAAATCGGTCAAGTGGTTTTTTTTATAAAGGCAAAAACTTATAAGTGAATGTATTCATTTTTTTTTTTTTATCTATGGAGGCCCCAAAATACTATTTTTTGGTTTACAGCACGCAATAGAAAGAGACATTAATTGTGGCCATTTGAAGCCATCGGAATATAAAGGTGAAGAAAATCAGAAATTTGTCTCCCTTTATTTGAACAGTGAAAGCATCTGAGTTCCCATTTTTTTTTAAATCCTAGTTTAAAAAAGTATTTTATTTAAAAAGGACATAGAATGTAAATATAAATATGGATAAATTCTTAACAATGAACAATGGAAGTATCCATTGAATAGTATTTTTTATAGGTAAGTTATTTTTTGGAATATATATATATATATATATATATATATATATATATATATTATAATCAAAGTAAGTAAAATTTCGTTGATTTTCTTTAAATCTTTTTAAAGAAACCCGATTAAAAAAAAAAAACAAATATTGCATAATTTGCTATTAAACCGATTATATATTTTTTTTAATTTGGTCTTTGTTCCTTTAATTGAAAAAAGATTAGGGTGTGAATTACATTTTTCAAGTAGTTATAAGCTTCGAAAGATAGTAAGTTGAATTATTCAAATTCTTATCACGCATTTATAATGGTGGCTTCTGATACAACTAGACCATTTTTTGCAAAGAATGTCACTTTTCGGAACGTCATTTTTGCAAGTCACGTACGCGTATCAAACTGAAACTATGGTTTTAAACATTATTTTGAAGGATCATGACGTCATAAGTCGTCGTGGTCCAATGGGAAAAGCGTTTGCTAAGTAACGTTTTTTCCTTCTTTCGCGTGTCAGGTTCAAGTCTGCCTACCGCGGCTATTTTAATTGAAAAACAAACTGTTTTGATTAATTTGGGGGGAGAGGGCGTCCAGGTTGTCACCTACTTCTTCCGTTCTTTTCTGGGCAGGGGGGGGGCTCAATATCATTAGTATAGCAGCTCTGTCCAAACCCAATTTCATGTCCACCTGGATAACGCCGGACATCCATGCTAGTACACACACACACACACACACACACACACACACACACACACACACACACATATATATATATATATATATATATATATATATATATATATATACTGGTAGCAAAATTGAATATTGAAATACTCATATATTTGGTTCTATGGGACGAAACTACATGAAAGTTTGCCAGCTTTTTGAAGATTATAATGATTAAAATTTTATGACGATTGGTAAAAAAGTACCTATATTTTAAAACCAATAAAATCTGCTCAAATTTGCCTACATTTTATATATAGTGTCCTGGAAAGCCAGCTTACGTTTTGCTGCTTGGGAAGAATTTTGCTTAAGATTTTTTTTGCTTTTGCTTTTTTGTCTCTCCTGTGGCCTTGCCAGCCACTAATATATATAAGCAGAAGTACCCGTCGTTGACTGGGTTCAAAAACAGCCTACAGAAAATGGACTGTGATCGATGAAAGTATGATAGGTTATGAAAAGGAGGGGGTTGTGAATAGATGGGCTTTGATACTCAAAAATTTTACCCTAAGCAAAATATGATGAAAGTAAAGATAATTTTCCCGAAAATATATTTTTATATCAACTTTGCTTCCATTCGTAGCCAAGAGTGACCAACACAATGATGTTTCCTTACAAAGAGAAAATGTTATATGTATAATAATATAAATATACAAGAAATGAATGTTACCATAGTCAATAAAAGTTACTTTTATGGTAGAAAAGTTCATTGGTTTGTATTTTTAAGTAGTTTGTAAAAAAAAATTTTTTTTTTAATTTACGAACCGGTTTAAAAAAAACAAAAAAACAAAATGGCAGCGACTTTGAAATGGAGAGCCCTGTTTTCAATTTGAAGGAGGGGCACCTGAGCATTCTGTGTTAACAATTTAACAGAGTTCCGTCAACGTCAGGAATATTTATAAACATATTTTAATGTTTTCCGTTATTTTGTGCTTGAGGAATATTCAATCATGGCATGTGTAGTTTGTATAAAAATTCATTTAAGTAGTTATCGCCTCAAATTTCGTTTTGCTGAAATTATTTCAGGTAAAGAGCATTAAAAACTATTTCAAAACAAAAAAAACATGAACTGAACTTTTATTGACTATGGTAACATTTATTTCTTGTATATTTATTTTTTGGGTAGTCGTTTGTTGCTTTTCTGCTAAACACTTTTACTAAATAATATCGACGAAATATCGAAAAACAAAGAAACAAAAACAGTTTTGAAAAATAATGAAGTTTTACTTACTTTAGTAAAATAATCCGAAACAGCAAAATGGAATATTGAAAAAGTAAACACGTAATTACTTTAATTTTTTAAAGCAAAGAATCGATATAAATATGAATAAGAAGAAAATGGCGCCCTTTTCCAGCAGAACAGCTTCATTTCAGGTTTACAGTACTGAACGGTGTAGTATTGTGCCGTCGGATTCAGGTTGTACTATTGTAATGTAAAGAACACGCAGAAAGGGTTGTAATCAACTGAATTCCTTCTAGTAAACTGACAAAAAAAGCTTAAACAGATGTATAAATAAAAATAAAAAATTTATGTAAATGTTTTTAGAAAGACACGTAATCACGTGAGCAAGATTTTTTCCTTCTTTTGACACGATAACAAGTAACGTTCTTATTTTTTTTTAATCATTTATCTATTTTCGAAAGAGTGCCATGTGCAAGTGGAGAAGGAAAAAAACAGAGTTATGCAAAATTTTTGTCGAGAATTGTCTAAAGTTCCGACTTTTTTTTGGGGGGGGGAGGCTTTCACTTTAATAAGAACGTGAATTTATGAGGTGAATTTATTCGACACAATATGATTCAACTAAAAAAAAAAAAAAAAGCTAACGTGAATTAAGATTAAAGTATAGGTGTTATTGTGGACCCTCACCCCTTTTAAAAAAACCCTGTTAAACTTTGTGAAATATTTACATTCTATGGAGGTCAGGCGCGAACGAACACCCAATAATTTTATTATACCATATTTCTTCAAACTGAAACATAATTATCAAAGTATACTTACGCAAATAGATATGAAAAGTCTTCGTTAAAGTTTGTGCCATATTTCCATGGACATTCTCATATTCCTGAATGAAACGAATTCCTGCATAAAAGAACATTTCTAAACGCTCACAGACATGGCGACGCCGTCCGCAGGAGACACTACCACTAAAAAGAACAACATTTAAAGAATATTAACCAGTCAGAAACCGACACTTACTTAGAACGCAACTGACATTCACTGGTACAAAGTTTAAGAATAATGGTCGGATTTTCTGACATTGATTACCTACGCTATCAAGACACACTAGCGAGTGCCAAAAAGAAAATAAACACTATTAGCCGCTCATAAACACGGTCATCTACTGATAGCTTTATTGCACAAGTATACATATTTTATATACACACACACCCTTCTCCGTCTGTGCTTGCACGTCAGGAAATCACAAAACAAAAATTTAAACCACATCTACGGTTTAGAAAGGTAAACATGTTCGATCTACCGACACGACAGTATCGCTCCCAACCCCTAAAATAAAAACCTGCCGTGACGCAAAAACATGAGTCCTTCTGCTCTTCTGTCACCGTACTGCAATGATAACGCTATTATTTTGAAAGGCATTCTTAGCATAGGAGAGAGAGTTTTTGGTAACTATTCTGTGCTTCCACCTATCAATTTAATAAAAAAATAGAGATCGTGAGACTTGAATTTAATCTGATTAAGCTATTTAAAAATAGCGAGGTGGCAAAACTGCACAATCACCAAAACATATCCATCTTGCTTATTTTTGTTTTTTGATTTTTGCCATTTGATAATATAGTAATAAATACGAAATCTGCATTAATCAAAATATTTTATTTAAGCGTATTTTGTGATCGGGCAACGCCGGCCGGCTTGCTGGTAGCCAAATTGAATATTGAAATGCTTATATCTTATGTTATATGGGACAAAACTGCATGAAAATTTGCAGGCCTTTTGAAGATTATAACAGTATTCTATGGTTAAAATTTTATTACAATTGGTAAAAAAGAACCTATATTTTCAAACCAATAAAATATACCCAAATTTGCCTACATCTATATATACAGTGTCCTGGCAAGCCAGCTTCCGTTTTGCTGCTTCGTTTGCCCCCTCTGTTGCCTTGCCAGGCCACTAATAACTATATGTGTGTGTGTGCACGCGCGTAACAACGGGCAGCAATATCATTGATTAACGCGTTTTAATTAAGAAATGAACTGCATTATAATTGGCTGGTTAGGTCAGTACCAGAGTTTCCTCCTGTGTTGTTCTAAGAGGTCCATCCGCCAAGGCTTTGAGTTCTCTCTTTAAAAAGGGGAAAAGTGTTTATTGCTAATCGCCTGAGGCGGTCTACCCATGGAATGCCGACGGGACTGTTCAGGCGTTTTTGCAGGTCAGAGATTGGGGAGGTGCGCTGACTTTTCAATCCCACTTTCCGACCCTTGCGTAACAGTTCTTGCGGTGGAAGAGAACTAAACACCCCCAAATCTACTTGAATACATAACATCAATCAATTTGATTTGATTGCTCATTCCATTCAACATCGAAATTTCTTTACAGAATGATTAATTAATCACCTTAATATATCGACGGGGGACGGGGCTGATGAAGAATATAAAAACTATTTTTGGAAACAATATTAACTAAAGTTAAACCAAAAATATTTTTAAAAAATAAGAAAAAAAATGGGGAAAAAAGTCTTAAACGGTTATATTTAAGTTGAAATAAGATCGCACAGTTTTCTTTTTCTCAAACTATTTTTTTTAACAAGTTGTCCGTTGACGCATAAAAAAATAAACAAATCGTGGATTGATGTGACATGATCGACTCAACACAGTTTTCAAATAAACAACTGAATTAAACTTGAATCTCCCAACATGTTTCTGTCAAATGAATTATGAGTGCCAAAAAATAAATGTAGAAAACCCAAGCACAGTCAAAATATATTTACATCATCATCATCGTCGTCGTCGTCGTCATCATCATCATCATCATCATCGTCGTCATCATCATCATCATCATCGTCATCGTCATCATCATCATCATCATCATCATCGTCGTCATCATCGTCATTATCATCGTCGTCGTCGTCATCATCGTCATCGTCGTCGTCATCATCATCGTCATCATCGTCATCGTCATCGTCGTCATCATCATCATCGTCATCACCAGCATTATCGTCGTCATCCACACCATTATCTTAGCCGCAACAGTATCGTCAGCATCATCAGCAGCAGCAACAGCAACACCATCATCGTCATCAGTAACAGCAAGGTATCATCAGCAGCAGCAACGGTATCAGCAACAGCATCATCAGCGTCGTCGTCGTCGTCATCATCATCAGCAGCAGCAGCAGCAACATCATCATCATCATCATCATCATCATCAACAGCAACAGCAGCAGCAGCATCATTAGCAGCAACAGCAGCAGCAACAGCATCATCATTATCATCATTATGTTCACCAACATCAGCATCTCATCATCAGTATCGGAAGATGACGGTAACTAAGTGGTTAAGGACACAAACTGACAAACTGGATGTTCCAAGTTCGAATCCATTCCATTGAAACATTTTCACTTAGAGATATTGCCAAACTTCATGTGGTCCCTACCGTAAGTATCCAATGTCTTTCTATGCATAATTCTAACTAGAAAGACATTAGGAAAATGAATGCCAACAAAAACCATCTGATCTATTCGTAATGAATGAATGATGTTCCTCCTGCTCCTCCCCTCCACAACAACAGTAGCAGTATCAACATTATTTACTTCAAAGAAGTTTTATACTACTCATTATTAGTGACTGTGAAAGTGTTCCCTGGAGTCTGAGTGACAACAAGTTTCATCAAATTTTCAACACTCTCCTCCTTTTTAAATAGCGTTTGCAAATCATGTCATGTTATTGCAAAAGCCGTTTATCATGGATTTTTCGTGACAACTAGGTTGGTCTTCTTTGAAATTTTTGTGGCAATAAGTCCCCTCCCACACGAAAAGATTCCCATACACTCCGCACCCTTCTAGGGGAGGGCTGGTCAGTGCTTTTCCACCGTAGTCTTTCCTTCCTCTTAGACCCTTCATGGCAATTTTGTGTGGTATCATACGAACCTATTGCCACCACGTGCTAGTGCATTTTTTGTTAGGGTGGTAGGTAAAAATATAGGATTTCTAGCAGTTTCAGGTCACTTGGTTTTATGCGATGTTATTTTTTTTTGTTCTAGTCCTATTTAAACTTAACTGTATTTGGTCAGCATTACTTGGCTAGGTGAGTCGGTTTCTGCACTCAATGAGTTTTTTAAAAAATATTTTGCTGTTCTCGTCAGCGTCGTGTTGTGTATGCTGTAAATAAATACGATCTTTGCCTTCAATTTCTCTTGGTCTTTTTTCTCATTTTTTTGTTGTCGGAAGTGTTCCTAGTGCTCTTACAATTATTGTGCTACAGTTACCTTTTTTTCATATTCCATATTCCTTTTTTCATATTCCATATTCCTTTTTTCATATTTCATATTCCTTTTTTCATATTTTATATTTCTTTTTCATATTTCATATTCATTTTTTTCATATTCCATATTTCTTTTTTTATATTACATATTCCTTTTCCGTATTCCATATCTCTTTTTTCATATTCCATATTCCTTTTTTTCATATTCCATATTCCTTTTTTCATATTCCGTATTCTTTTTTTCATATTTCATATTCCTTTTTTCATATTCGATATTCCTTTTTTTCAAATTCCATATTCTTTTTTCATATTCCATATTCCTTTTTTTCGTATTCCATATTCCTTTTTTTCATATTCAATATTCTTTTTTTCATATTTCATATTCCTTTTTTTTCATAATCGATATTCCTTTTTTTCATATTCCATGTTCCTTTTTTCATATTTCATATTCCTTTTTTTCATATTTCATATGCCTGTTTCATATTCCATATCTCTTTTTTCATAATCGATATTCCTTTTTCATATTCCATATTCTTTTTCATATTCCATATTCCCTTTTTCACATTTCATATTCCTTTTTCATATTCCATATCTTCTTTTTCATATTCCATAGTCCTTTTTGCATATTTCTTATTCGTTTTTTATATTCCATATCTCTATTTTCATATTCCATATTCGTTTTTCATATTCCATATCTCTTTTTTCATATTCCATATTCCTTTTTTCATATTCCATATTCCTTTTTTCATATTCCATATTCCCTTTTCATATTCCATATTTCTTTTTTAATATTTCATATTCCATATCTCTTTTTTCATATTCCATATCTCTTTTTTCATATTCCATATTCCATATCTCTTTTTTCATATTCCATATTCCTTTTTTCATATTCCATATTCCTTTTTTCATATTTCCTATTCCATATTTCTTTTTTTCATATTTCATGTTCCTTTTTCATATTCCATATCTCTTTTTTCATATTTCATATTCCTTTTTTCAACCCTCTGGCAAGTTCCTTGTATTTTGATTAGTTTTCTGGCCCTCTTGACTGCCGAAAAGTAAATATCTACGATTTTGGCTTTTTTATCTTCTTCTTGATGTCCAATATCCTAGCTTGATTGCATTTGTCTATTAGAACTTCCATGCCCCAGAGGATTTTATGCTTTTCTTTCTACACGACTGTCTCTGGTTTGTGTGTGTGTGTGTGTGTGTGTGTGTGTGTGTGTGTGTGTTTTGCATATTCAAAATGTACACATTTGCATAGTTCCAAGTAGATTGCTTTTCACTCACAGTCGTGTTTGTTTGTTTTTTTTACCTTGTTTGTTGTCCGTTTAGACTAGTTTGCTGGATTGGATTCGCTTATGATATGATTTATTGTGTCCTCCAACACGGGACTACCGCTTCACGTATATTTAAAGAGAACGATACGGATTGAAATGAGTTAAAGTTGTTGGTGTTTTGTTGCTTATATTTGATATCGATATTTTTGTATCCACTATTGTTTAGGGCTGTTTCGTAGATATTGGTTGACCTGTTAAATGCATTTTCATCGCTTGAGTTATTACTGAGTCTACTTACGATCGAGTTAGGAATGTGTTTTATAATTGATGGTGGGTGATTGGACTTGGGGTTTACACAAATATAAGCAACAAAACACCAACAACTATAATAAAATTAAAACACCAACAACTATAATAAAATTAAAAATAGAAGAAAAAGAACTATAATTTGGTATACGGCCCCATACAATCAAATGTTAAAAACAAAACTTGGCCAGAAATTTCTAGATCTTATTGAAAAACACTTTCCAGAAACCAACCCCTTACACAAAATCTTCAATAAAAATACCTTCAAGTTATCCTACAGTTGTTACGAAAATTTAGAGATGATAATTAAAGCAGATAATAACAAAATACTAAATAAAAACAATGTAAACAATAACAAAATAAACAATAAAAAAGTAGACACCATGACAAAAATAAAAACCAACACTAGCAGAAATAATAATAATAATAATAATAATAATAATAATAATAATAATAATAATAATAATAATAATAATAATAATAATAACAAACCAACCCCGGACAAGAACAATCATACCATAAATAAAAATACTAATAACGAACAAGATAAATGCAACTGTAGACACCGCGCACTTTGCACAGTTCAAAATCAATGTCTAACAAAAAGCGTAGTTTATCAAGCAACAATATTTGCGAAAGAAAACCCGAATAACAAGAAATATTACGTAGGCATGACTTCCTTAGATTTCAAAACCCGATACTATGACCACAAAAGTACATTCAACAATAAAAAAAACACCGTATAAAAACAACACTAGCGAATAAATACTGGGAACTCAAAGAAAGCGAACATTCGCCGGTAGTCGAATGGAAAATAATAAGACAAGCTACCACGTGTAGGCATTTAGACGACCCATGTGAATTATGCCTTCATGAAAAATTTGCTATCCTGTACTTTAAAGAACCCCAAAATGTATTAAACTGTAGAAGAGAAATAGCAAATAACTGTGTTCACAAAATAAAACTTACTCTAGGATAGCGATACAAAATAGCTTAAAAACTAACAAAAACAATAGAAAATAAACAAATAAATAAATTAAATAAAACTGAATATACATAAACGATCACACATATATGTATGTATATATATATGTGTATATATATGTGCATATATGTATGTACACATATGTATATTTATATATATATATATATATATATATATATATATATATATATATATATATATAAAGGAGGAAAAGGTCTGCCTTAAACCACTAACCTAGTTCTAAAACAGATCCTTTGTTCGATAAAATGCATGCTTATTGGCGCGGTGGATACTAGAAAGCCGATTGGCTAACTAAAATCCTCAACAGAAGAGGACCATATAAAAACGAGAAACAACCACAGAATTCGCGCATAAGCCTGACGAATCCTACAGTGGATGAAACGCCGAATATTCAGTGTAGCTTAATCGCCATATATATTTTATAAATTACTAACTAGCTCTACCTACGCATTGAACACTTTTGTAGTAAATACTTAAAGTTTACGCATAAATCTATACTTTCGTATATTAATTTTATGTGAGTAAATGAAGTAGTTATATATATATATACATGTGTGTGTGTGTGTGTGTGTGTGTGTGTGTGTGTGTGTGTGTGTGTAAAGATATGGTCACACACTTAAGACACTTATTTTGAATAAAATTTAAATGAGAAATTTGAAAACTTGAAAGTGTCAGAAATAATGATAAAATCATTTTATTTACTTTTGTGGTTGTTGTAAGTCCGATATATTTCGCTATAAATAGCTTCGTCAGGGTAGGAAGTCCGGTACATAGTTGGTTTTTTTTTCCTTCTTCCTTTTGGCGTCCAGGAGGAGGCAATGCCTCGGAGTAGAAGAGAAGAGAAATGTACATCTTATTCCGCTTGCTCCATGTGTGCTAAGCTCTATTTTTAGCGGGAAATTTAAAGTAAAAATATGGTCACACATGTAGGGGACTAGGGTATAATACCCTAGCTCGCCACAAGAAAATAATGAAACGAATGGAATTGAAGGAAACAAAGACTCAATTGATTGATAAGATAAACACCGTTTATTTGCTGTTGAAAGAATGAACGTTTTAGTTATAACATGTGTTCATGTCCGCGCGTGTGTAACTAATGTTCGTTGCGGGACTGGTGTTGTAGCAAGAATAGGAAATATGTATTCATCTCAAGTTCGGGTCACTATCGTTTGTTCGCGCGTGGGAAGAGAAATGAGTGTTGTAGTGAAAATGAGAATGATAGTCCAACGTGTAGACAAAGAAGAGGATATGAGAGTTGACGTCAGTTAGTAGTCAGCTACGCGAAGGTGTTATCAGGGACCAGTAGTAGATAGAGAGAGAAAGAGTGGGAATGTGTACATACAGTCTGTTAGCTCGCGCCCCATACATAGTAGTAAGTGGGCGTGAGGTACGCGTGTGCGCGCGCCGAAACGGCGGCGGCTAGCGCGCCGACCAGCCACCTAGCAGGCTAGTCTCGAAAAGGAAGAAGTCGGTTGTTGCTCTTTGTTTTATACTTGTTTCCGGTGGTCATTTGCGCATGTGTATATTTCCTTAGAAAGCGGAAGTGACGCCGTCCATGTGTGCGTTCGTGTGCGCGTGTGTGAGTACACATGTGTGCGTTAGCGCGTGTGTATATACACGTGAATGTGAGTGTATGTACGCGAACGTGAATAAATGTACGTGTGTGTGGACGTGGGCGCGTATGTTTGTGTGCGCGTATGTATATGACATAGCTTGAAATGTGAATGTGTGTTTTTGTGTGAGACTTGAAAAAGGCTCGTACACACACGTTAGAAGACACTTATTTTAAATAAAATTTAAATGAGAAATTTGAAAACTTTAAATTGTCAGAATATATTGAACTTACAACAACGACAAAAGTAAATACAATGATTTTATCATTATTTCTAACACTTTCAAGTTTTCAAATTTCTAATATATATATATATATATATATATATATATATATATATATATATATATATATATATATATATATTAAGAAAGAAAGTTGGTAAAAGCTCTAAGAAGCATCATTAATGAAGTAAAACTTTTAGAAAATTAACAAACTGTTTTGAAATCACTTGAAGGTGCAAAGATTTTATTAAAAGAAAAAAAATCATTCGATATTTTTTAAAAATATTTTTTTCTTCTTGTTTTATTTTTTTTCTTCTTTTTACAATTGAAATGTTTCTTATTAATTTCAGATCGCAAAATATCCATCATCAGAGAAAGAATGGTTATTCATTGTTTTTATTTCCTGTAAATAAAATATCCGTGTCTTCTTATATAGAATTTGTGCCGATGTTAGTTGCACGCAAGATTGCTATAAAAATCTCTTCACTGTTGTTGTATTATGTGGACTGTTTAGTAAAGGGTTAGCGATAATACGGAGAGAGAGAGAGAGAGAGAGAGAGAGAGAGAGAGAGAGAGAGAGAGAGAGAGAGAGAGAGAGAGACGCGTGTGAACGTAACAGAAGCTTTATTAACACTAAGAAGGAGTAGTAGTTTTTGCTACTACGATATACGACGTGATTTTTTTTTTTTTGGTGGGAGGTTGTAGGCAATGGTGATGGTGGGAGTAATCCCAGTCAAGAAGAGATAACTCCTATTACTTGATGTATATAACAACTGTGAGCTGTTTTATGTGCGTGCTCTTTCAAATGTTCAGAAAGTTGGCAAAATCTCTAAGAAGCATCATTAATAAAATTAAAAAAACTTTAGAAAATAAACAGACAAACTCTTTTTATATATATTGTCAACAGATATACATTGATTAAACTAAATAGGAATTAATGAAAATACTTGATGAGCATAAAAGTGATATAACATTCCCTCGTGTACGATTCTATTACAACATGATCATTCTTGTAAATTTAAACAATCTAGACTAAGTTTATTTAAAATTAGTATCGGCGAAGACTTCTTGAATCAGCTCTCATTATGAATTCCAAACCAGTTAAACAACGTAACGGCTTCTACAATCTTTTTACAAGATAGTCACTACTTATCTAGGCCCGAAGGCCACTCGAGGATAAAGATTAATGAATGTAAGGTGGTAGTTTAATAATCATTAATGGTATGTAAGTAGGGTAGAATTTGGATTATTTTAGGGGACGGCTCAAGAAGAACTTGTTTACATTGGATTTAAAGGCTACCATATTGTAATCAGCTGGAAAGCAGACCAATGGAACAGTGTTCCATATGCGGGCAGTTCTAGGAAAGAAGCCTTGTTCATGGAATCTGTGTTTAGATTTAGGCACAGATGGAAAGTGGGGAAAATTGTTGATAGCGGTTGTAACTAGTTGAATGTATTTTGTGAAAGTTTGGCAAGGGGTGACCAAAGATTGGAGCTCAGACGAGCACTTGCCATGAAAATAACGATAGAGTAGAGACAGGCTCGCAACATTTCTTCTGTGAGAAAAAGGTTACAGGGTAGGAAAGAGAAAAGGTTATCGCCTACTAGGTTTGGAAGCTGGTTTTGATATGATATGGCGCACCGAGTAGCTCCTGCACAGATGTGGCAACAGTATTCCATTTTAGGATGTATTCGGCTTTTATACAGATAATTGAATCGATATTGAGATGCCTACTGAAGCGGTATAATGATCCAGCGATCGTGGCAATTTATTTACTTTAATCAGCAAACTGATGCTAACCGAACAGAACTTGTGTTGAGGTAGAGGTTAGCTACTTTACACTACATTCAAAACAAAACTTTGTATATAACATCGTTTTTAAAACAAAGCTTTTTTTTTTTTGTTAATTTTTGTGACGCTAAAATATTTTTTTTTAATGGATAAATATATTTTGATAGGATATATACAAAAAGAATTTGTGTATTCAATCTATATATACAGCTTTTGTGGCCAAAGAACTTCAGAGACCGAGCTGACCTTTCTCCCATTTTGTCACTCGTGCTTAATCAAGTCGGACGAGTAAAATCACAACTTTTTAGAAAAATTCCATAAACAAGACTATGAAACTGAATATTTAAATATCACAATTAAACTGTATACTTCAAAATTTTACCAGAGAATGTGTCAAATTAAATTTTGGTAGCAAAAAATTGATTTGCATAATCAGGCCGCACCCATGTAGTGATGATAACGCCAATCATATGTTTTGACTTTTTGAGTGAGTGTATGTGGCATTGTACTTTACTTTCTGCCGAAATAAAATTTGTTTGAAACAAAACTAAAAAGATGCCCTATGGGGAAATGTCTTTTCTCTTCCTGCTTAACAGTGCACAACTGAGACCACTGAATGGTTCAAAACGGCAATTGAAGCATACGTCCCCACGCAGAAATCTTAGAGCAAGCCCCACTTTCCTCAATGGTTTACTTCTACTTATGCAGCTGCCATTGCGCAAAGGCAGCATGCATACCGCAGATTTTACCGACATAAGTCCAGTTCAAACAGACGGAAGTATATAGAAGCCAGAAGTAACTGTAAGAAAGAAATAGCGACAGCTAAGAGAGAATTTACTGAAGCCATCAAAAAACGCATTGAAGATCAGAAATTAGGAACCCATGATTTCTGGAAAATCTACAACAGTGTAGTAAATAATGGGCAATCAACAATTCCCCACTATCTAACAATCATGAGGTTGTTTACACAGCAATCAAGAAGGCTAATATGGTTACCAGTCGGTTTGACTCCAACTCCACACTGGACCCTGCTAACCACCCTATCCCTGACTTTCCTTTGCGGACAGACGTCACACTAGACGATCTGAAAATTACCCCTTCTCAGGTGCATGCTATCATAAAAGTCTTGACACTTCAAAAGCATATGGACCCGATCTCATCCCAGGGCTGTGCTATTAAAAAAATGCTCCACCGAAGTAGCTCCAGTTCTCTCCAAACTTTACAACAAATGCCTTAATAAATCTTGCTTTCCTGACTGCTGGAAAACTGCTTCTGTGGTACCAGTTTTCAAGAGTTCTGGCAAAAGAACTGATCCATCAAATTATCACCCCATCCGCCTCCTCCTAATTTTTGCCAAAATATTTGAGTCCATAATTAACCAAGCTCTAGTTCATCACCTTACAGATGCGAAACTTCTGACCGACCAACAATATTGATTTAGGCAAGCCCGTTTCACAGCAGATATTCTAACTATAATCTCTGAGCGTATATACCATTCACTGGACAAAGCAGTGGAGGGTAGAGCGATAGCTCTAGATATATCTAAGACTTTTGACATGGTATGGCATGAAGGTCTCAGGAAAATCAGATCATACGGTATCACTGGAAAAATACTCAACATAATTAAATCCTTCTTAGATAAGAGAAAAATCCAGGTTGTCCTCGACGGTCGTACATCTAAACAATATGATATAAATGCGGGAGTGCCTCAGGGATCTATCCTTGGACCTTAAATATTCTTAATATTCATAAATGACCTCCCTGACAAAATTGTCTCTGAGATGGGTATATATGCTGATGAGACCACGCTCTATAACAGGCACGATAGGAAAACAAATGAGCACATATCTAAGGAAATGGCAGAAACACTACAGGACGACCTCCAATCTGTAGTGGAATGGGGCAAAAATGGATGGTCACATTCAATGCTGTCAAGACTAAACTTGTTTCCTTCAATAATTACAAGAAACATTCTCTACCACAAATAGCAATGGCCAAAGACTCATTATCTGAAAGTACTTCTTTTAAACTCCTCGAACTAATGTTCACAGGAAATATGAGTTGGAACATTGCCAGGATCGCTGCAAAGAAGGTAGGCTCTCTCTACCGTGCTAGAAAGCTACTAACACCCGAAATTATACTGTACTTCTATAAGGCCACCATTCGCCTATGTATGGAGTATTGTTGTTATATTTGGGCTGGTGCATCTGCTACTAGTCTCTCGCTCCTAGACAAGGTTCAAAAGAGAGTCGCCAACCTGATAAATTATGAACTGTCATCTAAGCTTCAGCCTCTGTCCCATCGACGAAATGTTGCATCCGTCTGCCTGTTCTACAAGTACTTTAATGGTGAATGCTCCGACGAACTGCAAGCACTTGAACTCCCTCGATGTAAATACTCCCAACAAATCCGACAAGCAGCTAAATCCCACCCCTTCACAGTAGAGATCCCTAGATGTAAGAGAGCTTTCTACTCCAGTAGTTTCTTCCCCGGAACTGCTAGTTTGGAATTCTATTCCGGCTCCCTGCTTCCCCAACTGTACTGGCATTCAGAAGTTCAAGTGTAACATGAACCAACATCTTGCTGCCCAACTCCCTACATAGTACCCCTGTAGCTTAGGTCCCTGATAGTAGCCCCCTACATCAAAGTGGCAATGTGCCTTGTTTGGGGTGAAAATGTAATAAAAAAAAACTTAAGAAAACAACTAAATAGTCTCATACCGTTAGTGTCTATTTAGCTGATGCCATGGTGATCAAGGATATCCCACCTTCCGATGTTGCCCAAAATAAAAGTTTCTCATCAGCTATAACGGAACATCGTGGAGACTTGCAAAAAGTCATGATGGCTTCCTCGTTAGCTTGCAACGTTGAAGCGTAAACTGAAAAAATCGTTGGATGTCAACTGCAGGTGATAGGAAATCGAAATCGTTGGATGTCAACTGCAGGTGATAGGAAATCGATGCTTCATTATGCGACCAGAAATGCTGCATGTGCACTCTAGAAGTTCGGATAAGGTTTTTGTAATCGCGAAACAAACACCATCATCTTTATCTTTTGGAAGCAGTATGAAAACGTAAGTTTAATCAAAATGTTTAGGGGTTAATTAAAATGTTTAGGGTTTAATCAAAATGTTTAGGGTTTAATGCATAAGTACATGATAATCTGTATAAAAATAATGCTTGATAGATTCATTATATGTTTGAAAGAAAGTTAGGTGTTGCATAATCAAGCCGTAAAAGATGATCGTGGAGATGTTTGCAATGTACATGTGATGGGCAGTGCGGAAGGTGGCATTGATTATAAGTTGGTCTGAGAAAAGTTTAAAATTGCATATTGGTAAAAAAAATAAAATAAAATAAATAAATAAAATAAAAAAAATTTTAAATCGGGAAGACGGGTAAACTTGATTTTAGGAATAACTGATTTTATGACAATAACTCCACTACCAGCAAGTTACTAGATGATAAGTGAAATATCTATGAAATATTCTTAAATAGACCGATTCAGTAAATCTTCAAACAAAGAGGACCTTAACGAGGGGAGGGAGAAAAAAAAGAAAAAAAAATGTTATCACACGCGGTAGCACAACTGCGACAATCGTCAAATCAACTGGGTAACAAACGGACACCGAATGATATCGTATATACGACTCAACACAGTCCCGAACAATTCCACCCACACGCTCCTGCACGATCCCAAACACCTCCGTCGATTTGAACCCGAAAAACTTCGTCAATTCGAAATGATACGATCCCAAACAACTCCTTCGACTCAACACAACACGTTATCAGAACAACCTCGACTGTTACTCTCCGAATCATCTTGGGAACGGCTTTTTATAGCCCCAGAACGAAATAAATTTTGCCGTAGGTAGGCCAGACAAAGACATTGACATATAATTCTTGAGCGCTTCCATGCATGCTCGTCACAAAAATAAAAAATGAATGAAGGTTGCAGATCTATTCAGAAATTCAAAGAGCACATAACGTGATAGACGTTAAGCTGTTTTATAATCTAATGTTCCATACTAAGGGCCCTACCTCAGTAAGTAGCGCTTAAAGTAACTAGTGTGAATTCTGACAAGGGTCACTCTTAATGCATATCAGGATAATCTACATCTGTCACAAAGAACCGTTCTCAGAGTTGAATGAAAGATGGGTGACAATGCAGAGGCAAGAATACAAATGCCGTGGATAAAACAGAAGTCGAACGATGACATGACAGTACGCTTTTTGGAGTGAGAGAAACAAAGGTTTTCAGTTAATTCTCTCTGTGGAAACACGTGGACGAAACACGGCGAATAATGCAGAATAATTTAAGCTGGATCTTGCCTTGCGTCTGTTCGTCTGCCTCCCCCAATTCGTTAGATAGAAAGTAAATTTAAGAAGGAAATTCTTATTTAGTTAGTCTCTTTCTCTTGCTCTCTCTCTCTCTCTCTCTCTCTCTCTCTCTCTCTCTCTCTCTCTTTAGCAACTTATCTACAAGTAAAAATCTTGAGGAAAACTCAATGAACGTCTCCCTTTTGTCTTTATTGCATGAAAAGTTTTATTCGTTGTAGTTAAATAGACGATTGCTGACCACTAGGCGAAGCGGCAATTCATGAAACGACAACGACAAAAAACAGTGACGAGAATAAAAAATACGTATAAACACCCGCGTCCATGTATAAAGAATTTAGTATTTTGTTGATGTAAACCTTACACTACTACCTGAATAATCTGGGCCTTCAAAGTCTTGTGTGATACTTCTAAAGTGTAAAAACAATATGAATATCATCAAAGAACCACAAGATCGCTTTGCTAATATGCTCAACATTAATCCAATAGTAAATTTGGATGCCATATAAAATATTTCACAATGTGCTATAAAGTTTAGAATAGATCATGAAAACCGGCTTAACAATTTAATGTAATTATACCGTTTCTCTCGTTTTTACCACTTTCAAATCTTCTCCCAAATATCATTTGCTATATATATATATATATATATATATATATATATATATATATATATATATATATATATATAAAATTATACAACTCAACACAATATCCGGTTTACGACTTCCGGTTGCGCATGCGTACATAAACAAATAATCAACGCGAAAATAAAACGTATTGTTTTACTGTGTACATTTTCAGCGTTCCAATTGTTTGTTTTTTTTTCGTGTTTAAATTATCCAAATAAACAATTGTTAATACTTTCTGCATTTTTTTATATAGTTCATTTCCGTATTACGTTTAAGTTATTTTAACACAATTTTCTTACAAATAAATCTACTTTAACCCGTTGACAACCACAAGAGGATTTTACAACGGCGATTTACCCACCGCCTTCATTTTTTTAAAATGTATTCTCCATTTTTTTAATACACCTTTCTTTAAAACATTCATACATTTTCTTTTACACTATCAACATAAATAAATAACCCCGAAATTTTTTTTTTAATTTGCGTTACAAATAAATAATCAACGCGACAATGCTAACTTGGAAATTGTAGCTGGCCCGTACATCTTTGGAGTTCAACAATGGAACTGTGACTAACTTCTTTATGCTGAGAAGTCAGCCATTGACTTGCGATGCTGCAAATTAACTTGGATCTGACTCAGATCCAATGTTGTCACAGAACAGGACAAGTTATGTTCATACAAAAGTACACACACACGCACACACACATACACACCCACACACATACACACATATACATACACACATACACACACGCAAACACACACACATGAGAAGTAATCACACGATTTTATTAATATCGTGATTTTTCTTGTAAAATATCCGTTATGCTCGAACTGTGTTCGTTACAGTTCAAACCTCTCTCGGACCCCCACGCTGTCCAGTACCAGTGGAAAAGAACAACAAACAAAAATAAATAAATCGGACTCGGCTTTTCTTTCTTTTTTAACATAAGTTGTTTATTACCGTTTATCTTTCTCTTCGTCTCAACACCTGTTTAACAGTCTCTCGCTTCTGCTTCACTACACGCCAACCGTAGACAGCCATTTCTTATACGTCCATCTTTTTTGACCGCACTCTTTCTTCACCTTTCATTGTACCCGTCCGTCTCCTTTAGCGCCGATTTTTTTTTCTTTTTTCTTCAGATCTAAGCCCGATCACACTTGCCAATTTGCATACGCGTTCAAACGCTGCTCCTGCTGCTAATACAATCGCTTGTCGTCCATCCTTCGGTTGCTGCTGCTAATTTCATACCCGTTCATATGCGCTCAGTTACAGGCATAGTCCTACACAGTAGCCCCCTCACGTATGTGGCAATATGCCTTGCTTCAGATGAATAAGATTAAAAAAAAGATGGTCTGTTGCAATGTTGCGGGGTCAACGGCCAACTAGCACTGTGTGTGTTGGGGTGGAGAGGGCTCCCGTAAGCCGTGGTGAAGGCAACCTTTCTAGGAGAAGCAAATCTCTGATTTAAAAAAAAAACATAAAGCAGAAGACCAGTACCCGCATTAAGTTGGTCTGCAGTTTAACTTGTTGCTGGCTATCTTGCTTGTTGCTGGATCTCAACATTTTGAACCGAGAGAGAGAGACTTAGCTGTTGTACAAAGCTAAGACTCTGTAACATCATCTATGTACAGATACTCCCTCAGGCATTTGTCTATTAAAATGGTCTTGTGGCGATGGAAGTCATTTTTGGGCTCATGGACTTTAAGTGTCTGAGGGAGTGGCACTCGTCTAACAAGACGTTGCAATCATCATTAGTTAATCCCACGACGTCGATCAGGTGCACATTATCAGTATTAATTAGAAAGCTGTTGATCTATTGTGAATACGAATTCAGCGTTTTAATCTCACTGTTGGTGCGATAAATGGACAAAGATAAAAACTGTAGAGCTAAGCCTGTTGTTAATCTTGATTTAGTATTACTGGACTGAGATAGTTTTCACGATAGATTAGGGTTAGGGTTAGGGTTTACGATAGATTAGGTAAAAAAAAAATATCATAGACCTTAATGATAAAAATTTGAATTTCATAAGTAAGTACTTGCATGGATAATTATTATTATTAAACTGGGCTAGTGTTCAGGAGAGATGGAGAAAAAGTCTAGATTATTGACGCCATTAATAACCATGAAAGTGTAGTTTTCAAAAATAAATTCTTGTATATAAAAAAAAATAAATTCTTCTATATATATTTATGTATGCGTATATTTATTTGCTTAAAACATTTTGCCGACCAATTCATGGCAGAAACGTATCTTTAATTTCATTAGCCTCACCCTTTTTTATTTTCTGTAACTCCTTTGTCGCAGACGTGATGTTGCTAGTCTCAGTCTTTTTTTAATAAATACTATTATGGCATTATATGTTCTCCAGATTGGTCTGTTCTATTTCCTGCTTTATTGGTTCCAGCTCGTTTAACTAAGTGATCTAGTGGTCTGCAGCTATTCGCTGTTTTGATACCTCGTTCTAATACAACTTCTTATTCAAGTAACTTCTTTCCAAAAACTGCAAATTTGTCGAACTCTCTTCCTGCTGACAGTTTTCCTCCTACCTATAGCCTTGGTCTTTTCAATATGTATATATACTCCTATAAATTTGGTTTTTTTTTTTGTGTATTGATATTCATATTTAAAACCCTTTCTTTCTATTTATTTAAAAAGAAAATAAAACTTTGTTATATATGGGTCGTGGAATTGCATTCATCTGTAAAAGATCTAGCTAATTTGCATATTCTTTTAAACATTAATTTTAATTCCCTATTAGCTTTTTCGGTTTCCTTATCAGATAATCGTCTTTAGTTAACTATTACGTGTAATTATATTCATGCAGATATTCTACATGATTTATACTTGTGTAAAAAGGCTATAGTAAACACAAACTTCTTTCTATATATATTCATGTATGCGTGTATTTATTTGTTTAAAAAATTTTGCCTACCAAACTTCTCTGTCAGTTTTTGGTCTATAGACATGACACTTAATATATAGAGTATTCGAATGCATACGAAACTTTATACTTGGATTTTAACCAAGGAAAATCGGTGCAAAAGTGTGAAAATTAAAAAGAATAGAATTTGTCAGGTGAAGAACGAACGACGGCATTACGAATATGCATGTATAACGTAATAGTTATTGGTTCATGTTTTAATTTTTAGCCTTGAAGCAAGCATGTCTTCATAGCTAAGGTATTAACGTCAAAGAAAAAAGTAAATCGTAAGCTAAATGTTTTGGTTTCGATTCTCGGTGATGGTGCACAAAGCATTTTCTTTTTTTTTTTTAACTTTTTAAGTCATTACTTGATATTGAGTCCGATATAATAATAATAAATATGAAATATGCATTAATCAAAATATCATATTTAAGCGTATTTTATGACCGGGCAGTGCCGAGCGGCCTGCCAATATATATATATATATATATATATATATATATATATATATATATATATATATATTAAAAGGTAAACACTTGGTCGCTACAATCAGCCATCTGTTTCAGTCAATAAGACTTCATCAGGCGACTCTGAACCATCCGACGCTAAAGAAAAAAGAAAAAAATTGTATACCTTTTTAATAAAGTAATAAAAAAATATTTTGCTCTTGTTATCGAGCACTATCTAACAACCTCGTTGAGTTCATTAGTTCCTACTTTTGAACATCCCAAACCTGAATTTTATATATATATATATATATATATATATATATATATATATATATATATATATATATATATATATGTGTGTGTGTGTGTGTGTGTGTGTGTGTGTTGGTTTCACAGGAAATAGCACATGGCTGTGTCCGCATATGTTTCCTCTGAAAATTCCTTTCTTCTTCTTCTTCTTCTTCTTCTTCTTCTTCTTCCTGTTTTTCCGCAACATTTCATAGCCATTTTTCCCTCCCATTTCCCTTATTTTTTCTCATCCGCCGTCTACTATTAGCATTTATTTCTCAGGCTTCTCTCCAAGGTTCCTCCTTTCCCTCGACCCCACCAACCAACCATCATCTTGCGGCTTACAAAGGGATGCCTATGAAGTGGGGCATGTGGCTCTGCTTGAGTAACTTAACTGCCTACAAGCCACCAGTCCTGATAAAGGCACACCCACACACGCACACACATACACAAATAAAGAAGCCCAACACACGAAAAGTCACGAAAGCCTATATATTTATTCCCGCTGATGGCTATTGACATCGTTCAGGTATCGTTTGTGTCTTACGTGCTATATATATATATATATATATATATATATATATATATATATATATATATATATATATATATATAGGATACTGGGATAGCTTCCGTACATTTATATCGGATCTTCCTCTGTGTTCCATGTTTAAAAAGGATATGTCCTCTATAGTATCAGACCTGACGGAATGGTTAACTGTAGGTATAGACCGTTTCATACCCTCGAAAAAGTTCCAGCAAAAACCTAACAGCCAGCCATGGTTTTCTCCAGAATGCGCTGCTGCCATTGCGCACAGAAATCACTTTTTCCACTTCTTCCAACGTAATAGATGTATGGAAACTAAAGCCGCTTTCAGGACTGCCAGCAACCATTGTAAGAGTGTAATAAAGAATGCAAGAGAGTTGTATGCTCAGTCTGTCAAGTCCAAAGTAGCTGAGCAGCGGCTTGGTTCCCACCAGTTTTGGCAAATAGCAAACAGAATCCTGAACAGAAGCGTGTGCTCTATCCCAACTATCATCAATGGACCTGAGGTAATCTCATCAGCATCAGACAAAGCCAAACTATTTGCCAAGAACTTTGCAGCTAATTCTACACTTTGCGACCAAGGCCGCCAACCCCCAATATTTCCTCCTGTATCAGAAAGCACCCCATGTGATATACATATATCTGTACGTGATGTTGCCAAGCTAATCAAAAACCTTGATTCCAGTAAAGCAACCGGCCCTGACAGTATTTTAATTATAGTACTCAAAAAACTTCAACCAGAACTAGCGGCCATACTTACAAAACTGATTAAACGTTGTATTAAGAAGAATTGCTTCCCATCACCCTGGAAAATCTCGTCAGTATGCCCTGTATTTAAGAATTCAGGTGATCGCTCCTCCCCCCTCTCAGGACAGGCCAATAAGTCTCTTGTGCATCATGAGTAAGTTGCTGGAATCTGTGTTAAATAGAGAAGTAATCAACCATCTCAGCAAAAATAGTCTTCTTGGTGACACACAGTATGGTTTCCGTTCTGCTAGATCTACAGCAGATGTGCTTACAGTTATATCTCATAGGATTAGTGAATCTCTCGATGGAGGCAACCTTTCTAGGGCAATTGCTCTTGACATATCTAAGGCCTTTGATAAGGTATGGCATACAGGTTTACTTCACAAGATCTTTAGCTATGGTATAGCTGGAAATGTCTTCTGAATTATTAAATCATTTCTTTCTGACAGGTTCATAAAACTAGTAGTTGAGGGGCAAAAATCAGAAGTTCACAGTATTAATGCTGGAGTCTCTCAGGGGTTCATCCTGAGCCCAACTCTTTTTCTGATCTACATTAATGATCTTCTAAATCACATCCTTACATCATTTGTAGACATTTATGCTGATGACACTGCAATCTGTGGTAGCACATCTAAGTCAGTAAACGACCAAGTTCTTTCCGATTCTCTCTCCTCTGATCTTGAGCACGTGGTACAATGGGGAAAGGAGTGGTTGGTTACTTTTAATGCATCTGGGGCCAGGCTTCTCTCTTTGCATCATCGGCGTTCTGGTCCCCATCTGGCGTCAGTTGAGGTGAGTGGCTCTCGTCTTGGAGGGGCCTCGGGTTTTGACAAGCTTCTTAGCTTGATCTTTCCTCCTGATCTTAAATGGAACATGTACATCACATCTGTTGCCAAGTCTGCTGGAAAAATGGTCGGATCCTTCTATCGATCCAGTAGATATCTCACTGCTGATGCAATTCTCTATCTATATAAGAGCCAGGTATGTCCAAGGATGGAATACTGTTGCCACATCTGGGCAGGAGCTGCTAGAAAGGACTTGTCCTGCCTTGATAGAGTTCAAAATAGACTTCGTAATCTTGTAGGAGATATCCTTTTCTTTTCTCTGCAACCTCTATCTCACAGAAGAGATGTTGCGAGTTTGTCTCTGCTGTATCGTTATTTTCATGGAAAGTGTTCGACTGAGCTTCAATCTATGGTCCCCCCTCCTCAAACTTTCACAAGAAACACTCGTCTAGCTGAAAACACTCTCAATAATTCCCCCCACTCGTTATCTGTGCCTAAATTTAAACGTAGATTCCATAAACAAAGCTTCTTTCTTAGAACTGCACACCTGTGGAATTGTCTTTCGTTTTCCTGCTTTCCAGCTGACTGCAATATGGTTGTCTTCAAGTCTAACGTAAACAACTTTCTGATGAGCCGTCCCACTTGTTAACAAATTTACCGAATTTCCATTACTAACTATTACTATATTGTCCAATTTCTACTGTATGCTCTTTAACCCTTTCCTCGAGGGGCCTCTTGGCCTTGATAATGTGGCGATGCCTACATAAAATGTATATATATATATATATATATATATATATATATATATATATATATATATTAGTGTTAGGACGATGAATCGAAAATGAAATTGTGAATCGAATAAAATGTGAACTTTTTGGAATCGGAAAAAGTTATGTCTATTTTCCGATGCTTTAAAACGATTCCTGTAATTTTCTTTATTTTTTTTTATTTGATTAGTAATAATAAAATAGTAAGTATTTATTGATTTTAAACTAATAGTAAAGCTAAAATCTATAGACCACCCCCACAAGTATGTTTTTACGTTTGAGAAAATATATGCACATTTATCGTGTGGTTTTACGATGATCAGGAAAATAACAACATTTTTATATTTAGAGATTTATAAAAAATCGGAATCGGTGATTGTATCGGAATCGGAGAAAATATTGAAATCGTTTTCTCTCACTAATATATATATATATATATATATATATATATATATATATACCAGCTGGACGCTTAAATACAATATTTTAATTTATGCAGATTGTGTGTACGTTATTGTAGAATGAATCCTCTACTGAATATTATATATTACGAGGAATAATTTGCCCAGTGGACTAATTCGAAAATAAATAAATAAATAAAATAATAATGCTAATGTCGTTCATCAAATTCCGTCTGTGTTTGTTTACAATATCACGTCAGCTGATATTTGGACTTGGCAATGAATGCCCTGGAAACTCACTTCTGATTAATGTTTAGTTTTAAAATATGCAAACAAAGAAATGATTTGCGGCGATTTTAAATGGTACTGAAATAAGATCATTTTTATGGAAAGAAGGATGACAACGCATGAGATGCAGTTACAGGAGTTATGATATGAGCTCCATATTTTTATTCTTCCAAAAAACTGCCAAAACGGAAGTGGTTCTATATTTAGAACTCTGTTCCTTAGAGAGTTTGCTAAGAGGGGTAACTGTTCATATTATCACATCCCCCTTCTTTCAATACTTCGATAAAAAAATAGAGAAAGGCAAATAGTTATAAACCGATGAGACAAAATCAAAGATAAATAAGAAAAGTCAATAGTAATTGTTTCATCTCTAAATCTTTTTGAGGGTTTGATAATACGTCCAGATCTGGTGGCTGTATGTTTGGCTGAATCTGTTACTCCGTAGGGTATTTGTTTAACAGGTGACTGTTTCTTTTGTGTGTTGTTTGTTTCTATAGTAGATGGACAGTCTCTGGCAGACTTCTGAGAAACCTCAGTGGAGTGTACCTCTGGACGTGATGTACTTCCGGAGGGGTCTACTCTTAGGTGCTGACGATTTTGACGCAGAATTTTTCTGGACACAGCGCTTTGTGAAGCCATTTGACTGTTGAAACCTAGGTGAAGACGAGTGATGTTCAAAGGTCCATTCTTTTGCGAATTGATTGAAATAAATAGAGCTGAAGTGTGGACCATTGTCACTTATCACTCTCTCTGGAATTCCTTGTTCTCCAAATATTTGCTTTGTATGTTTGATGACTTCATGACTGGAGAACTCATTTAGAAATCTCACAAATGGGAACTTGGAATAATAGTCCACAATGAGCATAAAGTTAAGACCATCAATATGAAATAAGTTAGTGACCACTATCTGCCATGGCCTCACGGGAATCTCGTGGGGCATCAGGGGTTCAGCACTCTGCGCTTTTTGGTGCTGCTGACAAATGGTACATTGTTGTACCATGTTGTCTATGTCTTTATTGATGTTGTGCCAGAAAACACAACTTTTTGCTTGGAGTTTACATTTTTCCATCCCCCTGGTGTCCATAATGTATTTTCTGTAATATCTACTGTTGCATTGATTTAGGTATTATTATTCTGTTTGATTTTAATAATATGCCATTTTTGATGGACAGTTCATACCGATAAGGCCAATAACGTCTCATACTTTTGTCCACTTCTCTGAGTGTGTCGAGCCAACCTCTTAAAATAATCTCCCTCAATTCACATAGTGTGGTATCCTCATTTGTTGCTTGGTTTAACTGAGCCAGTTTTTGGGTTGAAAATTGAACAAAATCTACCGTCAGGTCTAAATCAATAACTTCTTTAGCTTTTTTGTTTGGTAGCCTTGAGAATCCATCCACCAGTGGCATATCTTTCCCAGGGCGATATACGATTGTCATGTCATATCCCTGCAAACGTAACAGCATGTGTTGGAGGCGAAGTGGAGCTACAACCAAATTTTTTAAGTTGATCATTTTGAGAGGCTTATGATCACTTTCCACCTGGAACGCACTTCCATAGATATAAGTCCGGAGTCGTTCACAGCCAAAAACAACTGCAAGGAGCTCCTACTCTATGCTGGCATAGCGTTGCTCAGTCTCTGTTAAAGATTTGGATGCAAATACTATGAGTTTACCTTCTTGAAGGAGAGCGGCACCAAGTCCTCTACTTGATGCATCGACTTGGATAACAGTTTGCTTTGAAGGTCAAAGTATGACTGCAGCATATCTTTGCAAATGAGATCCTTGACTTGCTGGAGGGATCTCTGGTGATTTTCTGTCCACTGGTACTCCATTTCTTTTTTTAGGAGATCTCTTAAAGGTTCTGTGAGATCTGACAGGTGTGGAATGAAAGGTGCCATATATGTGATGATTCCCAGCATCTTCTGGAGGTCAGTGGTGTATTTCTGTTACCTTGCTGTGATTTTGATCGTAGATTGCACAAAAAAAAATAAATAAAATGGATTTGTTTCTCATTGATGGCACACTTTCCACGGTTGAAACAAAGTCCTTCCTTCTGTGCAATTCTCATTAAGTTATGAAGGTTTTTGTCATGCTCTTCTTGGGTTTTTCCAAAGACAATGACATCATCGATCAGCCCTAGAGTTCCAGGACACTTTTCCAGAATCATGACCATCTTCTGGATAAACACATCCTGTGACATCAGTAGACTAAAAGACATCCGTTGGAAACAAAATTTTCCAAAAGGGGAGTTGAAGGTAGTCAACAGTTGTTTGATGGACCAATATCCATTTTTGGCATTCAATTTAGAAAAATATTTGGCACCAGAGAGTTTATGTGCAAGTTCTTCCATTGTAGGAGTCTTGTAATGGCATCTCATGATAGCCTTGTTTAAATCTTTCGGATCTAAACACAGGCGGAGTTTTCCATTGCCTTGACACACTATGACCAAGCTGCTGAGCCATTCTGTAGGCTCAGTTACTTTTTTCACCATATTCTCAAACTCGGTCTGGATATTTCCTCTGTGCCTGTATAACAGGGTGGTTGTCTGGTTTCAGGACAATATGATATTCATCCTCAAAATTGCTGATATTGTCAAAACGGTCTGGGTACATTTTTACCAGATCCCGTGTTGATCTTATTGAAACTGGAGTTTCCTGGATCGCACAGTGTAGAGTTACCAGTTTAAGATCTCTGGTCGAAGGTAGCCCTATGATAGTAGGCCCTTACATTGTCACAACAAAGAACTTGAGGGTCTTCCATTTTCCTTTGTGTGAACAAGCTATTTTAATGGATCCGTGCTTTGTAATGTTAGAACCATTATATGCTGTTAAAACAGTTGGTTCATCTTTTGTTGCACCGAGGAGTAGCTATCCTGCTGCACTTATCAGGTGTGGGAACATCTTCCGAAAAACATGTAATGGAAGTATGTTGCCTTTGGCTCCTGTATCGACCTTAGCTTTCAGAAAATGGGTGCCTGAGAGGTTGGGAAGCTTAATTACAAGGTTCGTGAAAATCTCTGTTCGATTGTCACTTTATTCTTGGATAGAGTCAAAAGACATTTGTTCAAACTGGTTAAACATCCCTTCATTGTCCCGCTGAGAGGCATTTACCGAGTGCATCCGGTTGTTGTGGTTCTGGTGCTTGTACTGGTTCTTTTGTACTTCTGTGCATCCTGGTTTATTATTTTTTCCTTTCCATGTTGTGTGTGTCGGCACATACCTTGCTGCGTTTTCATTTTTGTTCATGCAGACTTTGGCCCAATGATTTTTTCGTCCACAAGCTGAACATATGGTACCCTATGCCGGACATTTTCCTCTCGGGTGGGAGCCTCCACATCGCTTACAATGCTGGCATCGCACTGCATCTATTTCTTGCTTTTTCCGTTCGTCTAGTTCAGCTAGCTGCCTCACATGGTCTATGGAGGCTTCATATGTCCTGTCACAGTTTATAGCTTCCTGCTGTGTTAGATCTTTACCCTTCATTAGAAGTTGTTTTTGAAGTTCTGGGTGCTTCGTTCCAGATATAACCTGCTCGATGAGTCGTTCCTCTGTTTCCTGGATATCTCAGAATTTGCACTTTAATGCCTGCAATTTCCATCAGGCTAGAAAGTCATCGAAACTCTCTGACTCCATTGTTTATACTGACGCAGATAAAAACGAGCAATGTGTAAATTTAATTGCAGTCTTTCTTCGAATTTTTGCCAAATTATTTCTGGATTATTTCTGTTGGCCTCGTTTTCGAATGACCAAGTGTTGTACCTTTTAAGGCCTTCTTCTCCCGACAGTAACAAAATGTGGTCAACCTGTTTTTTCAAGGGGATATTTTTGAAATAAAGGTTACAACGCTGCTTAAATAATCTAAATGTTTCAGTTAGGTCCACGGATGTCCAACATATAGACGGCTCATTTTCATATTTTGATCCCGACGATATTAAATCCAATTTTTTTATTTTTACATTACAAAAGAACAAACAGGCATGTGTATATTTGTTTTCTGTAGAAAACTGTTCGTTAATTATATATATATATATATATATATATATATATATATATATATATATATAATTTTGAGTGGAGAGATTGGATTTTACTTGTGCGAATGGAAATTTAACTAACTTTCTTGGATTCTGCATCTTTGGAGTTTACCGTCATTGGATACTTTACCCTTCACCAGACTGTCCATTCAAGTGAAATCTTATGAAAAAGAACTTTAAAAAGTACATAGCAAGCATACCCGGTAAACCAAGTGCAAGTGAAATACAAACGATTGCACTGAAAGGGACGGCTAGAATCCTGAAAAGATCTCTTGGTTGGACTCACTAAAATAGGGGTAAATGTCAGACATCTGGTTGGATGTCCCATCCCCTAGAAGAAAAAGTTTAAGAAAAAAGAGAAAAAGAACATTCTTGTGAAATCACTTTTTTTATTCACCCTATTCCCTCTGCTTCACTTTTTGTTATCAAGTAAGATCTATGACTTACTTTTAGTTTCATTTAATACTTTTGCAAACAAAATCCGATCACGCATTTTGTTAAATCCTACCCTCTGATGAGAAGGAAAGTATTTTTTAGAAACTCCGCGAATTAAGGACTATCCACTAATTTAATGTTTCCTTTTTAAAATTAAATATGTTTTTAACTCTTTTTCAAAGTGTTATATATATATATATATATATATATATATATATATATATATATATATTGTGACATAATTCTTAAATGGATTATGTATTTGAATGAAAATTGAAATATCTAATTTTAGGCCAACGAGAAATGTATCATTTTTTGTTACCGAGGCAAAATGAACGTGGTTTCCGAGAGAGAGAGAGAGAGAGAGAGAGAGAGAGAGAGAGAGAGAGAGAGAGTATAGAAGAAAGAGGGAGATGTTTAACCTAAAGAGAGAGAGAAAGAAACAGTATAGGAGAAAAAGAGAGGGAGTATAAGAGAAAGAAGGGGAGGTGAAAAAGAGTGAGCGGATGAACGAGCAAGCGAGATGACCGGGTCACTTGCTTAGCGACGCTTTATGATCCTGCTAGCTGCTAAGCAACAAAGAAAGAAAAGAGAGAGATAAGAAAGGTATTGTGAAGAGAAGAGAGAGAGAGAGTGTGGGGGGGGAAGAGGAAAAGAGACAGTTTTGGTACAGAACACAGATCCCGCCTGGCCATCGGGCTGAGCAGGTGGAAAATTTTCCACCACTCCACTAATGATAGATGAACGAACCGATGTCGACCCTCCCACCATCAACAACGAAACATTGGATGGATACTATACAGGAATATCACATGTTATGAACTGTCACCCCAGGCGAATAAAATACAGATAATGCCTGGTAGAACAAGCCAACGTCGTCAAAATACAGGATGTTGATTCCACGAACACAAGAGGCACAATATTCCAAGAATAACCAAAACGTTGGATGGATACTATACAGGAATATTGCATGTTATGAACTGTCGCCCGAGGCGAATAAAATGAAGGTTAAAGTTCACTTTGAAAGTTAAAAAAAGAGAAAAGAAACATAAAAACTGTAAGTTACTACTCTCTCATATATTAAGTCAACGAGTTCATTTTGTCATTATTCTGTTTGGACTGATACATTTTATTTGTTTTTATATATTTTTCGTTGGCATTTTCAGATAGTAGATAAAGATACCCCTTCCACACCCTTATAATCTGTTTCTTTTATTTTTATTTAATCTCATCCTCTCCTCCCTACCATAGTTTATTTTGTAATAAAATTTAACTTTAAAAGTTATATTGTATTATTTTCATACGCTGTTCGTTCGTCTACTTCCGGTTTTTGAAAGAGTCTCCTCATACTTTCTGTTTCAGCAATGTGTTTTAATGTTTAGTTGTAACTCATGAATGTGTTGTTGTTATTTTGCTTGCATTCGTAATAATAAATAAAATTCGTAATAATATAGTTTTTTGTGGCGTCATTTTTTTTTTTTTTTACATGGAGGTCACCACTTATCAAGGCCCGGAAGCCACTCGGGGATAAGGGTGATTGTGTGTACAGTAATCAATAAGAGAGTATCATAGTAATCATTAGTATTGGAGATTTGATAAAGTGTCTTATTTAAAGGGGCGGTTTGTCAGGAATTTGTTTATGTTGGACTTGAAGACATCCAAGTTGTAGTCAGGTGGGAAACAGGCAAACGGAGGAGAGTTCCCCAGTCGTGCACTTCTAAGAAAGAAGCTCTGCTCATGGAATCTACGTTTTGATTTAGGCACAGATACAGAGTGGGGAAAATTAATGACAGTAGTTTTAGCTAGACGGGTGTTTTTCGTGAAAGATTGGCGAGGGGGGACCAGATATTAG
The DNA here is from genome assembly GCF_053919585.1 of Euprymna scolopes. NCBI lineage: Eukaryota > Metazoa > Mollusca > Cephalopoda > Sepiida > Sepiolidae > Euprymna > Euprymna scolopes. The sequence continues at coordinate 17,409,796 of NC_136499.1, read as the reverse complement.
AGGTCAGACGAGCACTTGCCATGGAAATAATGATAAAACAAAGACGGGCTCGCAACGTCTCTTCTGTGGGAGAGAGGCTGCAGGGAAGAGAAAAGGGCATCCCCCACTAAGCCACAAAGTCTATTTTGTACTCTGTCAAGGCAGGATAGGCTGCTTTTAGCAGCTCCTGCCCAGATGTGGCAGCAGTACTTCATCCTTGGACGTACTTGACTTTTATACAGATAGAGAATTACATCAGTAGTAAGATATCTTCTGGAGCGGTAGAAGGATCCCACCATTTTCCCAGTGTCCTTGGCAACAGACCTGATGTATGTGTTCCATTTCAGATCAGGAGTAAAGGTCAAACCCAGAAGCTTGTCAAAACATGGAGCCTCCCCAAGACGAGAGCCATCCATTTCAATTGATCTCAGATGGATCAGAGCGTTGATGATGTAAAGATAGAAGCTTGGTTTTGGATGCATTAAAAGTAACCAGCCACCTCTTCCCCCACTGTACCACGCGCTCAAGATCAGACGAGAGAGAGAATCAGAGAGAACTTTGTCATTTACGGCCTTTGATGTGTTGCCATAGATGGTCGTGTCATCAGCATAGATGTCAACATGATTTAAGTATGTGTTTTGGGAGATCATTGATGCAGATCAGGAAGAGAGTTGGGCCCACTACTCTTATGAACCTATCGGAAAGAAATGATTTAATAATTGAGAAAACATTTCGAGCTATACCATAGCTGGAAATCTTGTAAAGTAGGCCTTTATGCCATACACTATCAAACGCCTTAGATATGTCAACAGCAATTGCTCTGGAAAGGAAACCTTTGTCAAGAGATTCACTAATCCTATGAGATATAACCATTAGCACATCTGCTTTAGATCTTGCGGAGCGGAAACCATATTGCATGTCACTAAGAAGGTTATTTCTGCTGAGGTGGTTGACTACTTCTTTATTTAATATGGATTCCAACAACTTACTCATGACACACAGGAGACTTATTGGTCTGTACTGAGAGGGAGATGACTTTTCGCCTGAATTCTTTAATACAGGGCATACTGATGAGGTTTTCCAAGGTGTTGGAAAGCACTTCTCCTTAAGGCAACGCTTAAACAGTTTTGTAAGTATGGGGGCAAGTTCTGGTTGGAGATTTTTCAGCACTATAACTGGAATGCCGTGAGAGCCAGTTGCTTTATTGGAATCAAAGTTCTTGATTATCTTGGTGACCTCACGCACAGGTATTTGTATGTTGCATAGCGTGTTGTCTGTTATAGGTGGAAATACTGGGAGTTGATAGCCTTCGTCGCATAGGGTAGAATTAGCTGCAAAGTTCTTGGCAAATAGTTTGGTCTTGTCTGATGCTGACGAGATGACCTCAGGTCCATTGATAATGGTTGGGATAGAATGCACGCTTCTGTTCAGGATCCATTTTGCTATTCGCCAAAATGTTTTAATTTAATTAATTTTTTTTTTGGTTTTTCATCCTCTCACAAAAGTTTTACATTTGAAAGATGAATATAAAATTTACTCACAGTTCGTAGCATGTTTTTTGTTTTTCTCTTTTCTTTTCACCATGTGATTCTATCGCATGCCGTTTCATTTCATTTGTTTTTTTCTTTCTTTTTTAGGTCGCTCGTGTGTTTTTAACATATTCATCTGTTCAGTAGGGTATCGCAAAGATAACCATTGCTGCCACCATGAAATAAGATCATTTTTATGGAAGGAAGGACGACAACGCATGAGATACAGTTACAGGAATCATGATATGAGCTCCATTTTTTTATTCTTCCAAAAAACTCGCCTAAACGGAAGTGGTTCTATATTTAGAACTGTTCCTTAGAGAGTTCACTAAGGAGAGGTAACTGTTCATACTATCACAGGTGTTAATCTGTGTGAGTGATCTTCCCTGAAGAAACTCTCCCTGCGAGTGAGGCGGTTTCTGGTCGGAAGTGGGGAAGTGGCCATTGTTGTAGATACTCGGTAGTTAGTGAGGAGTCGAATAAAATATTCTCTCCGTATCCATTGTCGAAGTCCGTCATTTATATGTTTATATATTTCTTTATACGTATTAACAGTCTTGTGTTCAACTACTAACAACAGGTACCGCTTCTTTTATAGTAAACTAGCAGAGGTGCCCGGCGTTGCTCGGGTGTTTGGAGGTGCATGCTGTGCAAAAAAAAAAGCAAAAAAACAAAAAAAATGGTTAATTTTTTAAAACTTTGACCCCTATTATGGCCCCTTAAAATTTATTATTTCGGGCTCAAATTACTTTATTAAGTTAGATCCAGGTTCAAGGAACCTATATCTAAAATTTCAAGTGTCTAGACCCAAAATTGTCGGAGGAGTTTGGTAGAGTTCTTAAAGGTCAAATCGTTGAAATTTGACCCTTTAACAGCCAAATTTCTGGCTGACACCCGTCACATCGATTTTCCCAAATCTTAGTACCCGGTATTTCAAATTTCGAGTCTATAGACTAAAAATTGACAGAGTTATTGCGTAGGGAAATGTACACAGACAGACAGACACACAGACAGACAGACAGACACGTTCACTTTTATAGATATATAGATAGATTGGATTAATTAATAAGAAAAATCAAAATAAAATGGTGAGGTAGACCCGGGCTTGAACACAGGATCATTCGACTTGTAATTGAATGTATTTCCAGCTGTCAACAAACTGCTTTTATCTGATAAATTATTTGTTGAGATTTTATAATCTCCTTTGCCGGTGCTAAATAAATATTTCCCTACAAAATTTTTTTTTCTATAAGAAAGAAAGACTTTTTAGGATCGGAATTTTTCGATTTTCGATACTTATATACTTATATATATATATATATATATATATATATATATATATTGAAACTTTAGCAGCAAGTTTTAGTCTTCCCTCCATCAAGGCCAGAGGTTTTGGGGAAATATTAGATATTTGGTAATTCATATGCAAAATTAGGAAATAAATGACTATGATTGAAACATTGATAAAGGCGCAGTATCTTTCCACCCTTCAAAAATCCTTTAAGATTTAAAATAGTAGAGGTTTTCGGGGGTGCTGAAAACGAAAATATCGTTTTGAAATTCTTGGAAACGAGTAGTTTCTAAGATATGAAGAAATTATAGTTTCAAAAAGTGGGGGATCACTTTTCTATATTAATTTAACGTAAAATGAACACCCACTTTATAGCCCCCAAATCGGTGGGGGGAGGGCGTCTGTTATTTTTTTTTTAGGAGTGGTGTTTATTTGGTAATTGTGGCCTGGTAGAGCCCCACAAAACCTACCTTAAAAAACATGTTTTTCATAGGTTTTCGGGTGTTGTGAAAAGGAATATCACATCTAAATTTCTACAAATTAATATTTTTCCTGGTATTAAGCAACATAATTCTTTATGTTATAAATGGTAGTCATTGTTGTACGTGCAAGCGCACATTTTTGCTTAATATCCGGAAAATACTTATTTGCAGAAAATTTAAATGCCATATACGTTTTCAGAACACCCAAAAACCTATAGAAAATTTTTAAAGTAGGTTTTGTGTTGGTCTATCAGGCTACAATAAACACCACCCCTAAAAATTAACAGACTCCTGAAAAAGGTGGCCAAAAAGTGGTTGCTAATTCTACATTAAATTACTACAGAAATGTAATCCCTCACTTTTAAAACTATAGTTTCTTCATGTCTTGGAAACTACTCATTTCCTGGAATGTTAAACATTATTTTCGTTTTTAGTAACCACAGCAAGTCTGTCGCCCTGCAGTTGGGAGCCTGGACCGGCAAACCCGCCCTTCTAGGCATATTCAGCTGGATCGATGGCCTGGTCCCTGTTCTGGCTGTCTGGTTTGGACTGGGCCTACAGCTGGAAAAGAAATGGTCAGAAGTACAGACAAAGGTCGAATTGTCGGTGGGAACTTGGGTTTGAAGGAAATTGTCCTTCAAGGGTCAAGCAGAGGCATGTGCCACTTATGTCTTCCTGCTCGCATTTTACTGTCTGTCCGTACTGCCCCTACCTGCGAAATGCCTTCAAGCTTTCACAGAGATCCTCTCCTCACTTCTTTTGGAGAAGGGAAAGCACTATATTCGCAGGGAGAGTCTTAACGAGGGAGGCCTGGAAATGCTCAATCTAAAATGTTACAGACATGCCAAAAGGTTAGCTTTCCTGGGTTGTTCTCTGGTGGAGAATGTTCCATTAGTCTCGACCCCTTGGTCGAAGGTTATCATAGGCCAAAGGGGAAATCAAAGTTCTTCACAAAATGCCGAGCCACACTTAGAGCTGTGGTGGGTACCACTTCAGATCCCCTCAGGAAGTGGCTGGGATGATCAGAGGAGGAAATCCACTCATGGTGGAATTGGGCACTGGGCCGGACTTATCTCAATAATTCTGAGTTTTCTCTGACCAGATATCTTGTCTGAAACGCACTGCCCCTCTTTGCCAAATTTCATATGGAAGATGTAAGGATTGCTCCCTGGTGTCCGTGCTGTGATAACAGAGAAATTGAAACGGCCGAGCATGCCTTTTTTTTTTTGCAACCAGCTTGAGGGACTCATGAAGTATGTCAGAGAGGTAATGAGTATGAAAATGTAACAGGGGTGTTATCAACTGTAGCAAGTCTGTTGGCCTGCGGTTAGGAGCCTGGTTGGTGGTTATCACACTTCCAGGCATTTTCGGCTGGTCAGATGGCCCCGTTTGTATCCTCAGCATTTGGTTTGGACTAGGTCTCCAGCTGGAAAAGAATTGGTAAGAGGTAAAGGCTAAGATTGAATCGCCTATAGAGACTTGGATTTGACGGAAGTTATCCTTGAAGGGTCGTGTGAAGGCATGCACCATTAATGTCTTTCTGTTGATTCTTTACAGCATATCTGTACTTCCCTGCAAACCACCTTAAGGTCTTTGAGTAGCTCCTCTTCTCGCTTCTTTGGAAGAAGGGAAGGCTGTATGTTTGTAGACATGTCTGTACACAAAGCATGGGAGGCTTGGCGATGCTCGATCTGGAGTGTCATCGACATGCTGAAAAGTTGGTTTTCCTGAGTCGGACTCTACTCAAAGATTCTTCATGGGTCTCTGCAGTTGAGCGTTCCTTTCATAGCCAACCACTCCATGGAAGGTCATAGGAGACTTGGTGGGGAGATGCTGTTCTTCGTTGAATGCTGGGCCGCCCTTAGGCCATTGCAGGGATCCAGTGACCTTGCTCGGTCTAGAAAGAGAACAGTGGAGAGTATCACAAAGGATCCACTAGTGGAGCAGCTACATATGTCGGAGGAGGAGGAGGTCTACTTGCAGTGGAATTGAGTGCCAGGTCGGAGCTACCTAAACAATTCAGAATTTTCTTTGACCTGGCGACTTGTCCGGGATGCACTGCCACTCTATGAAAGACTCTCGAGAGATGGGGAAGGGATGATGAGCTGCCCTTCTGCCCATGCTACAATGAAAATAAAGATGAGACCACGGATCACACATTCTTCCTTTGTAGTAGATTTCAGAGTCTCTGGGAGTATGTTGGAGAGGTAATGGCTTGTATCGACCCCAAGTGGTCTGCCCTGTGATTTGACATATGTTGTCGACAATGCAGACCCACCGTTTACTAGGGAGAAAAGGATGTTTTTTCTCGCTATCCTAGCAGTAGCTAGATTAGTAATGTGGAGTACACGTCTTAACGTGATCCATGGGATTGGATCTACTTCCGATCAGGATCTGGTTGTCTACTTTAAGCTGGTGCTTAAAGTAAAAATCAGATGCGATTGGAAAAGATTACATAGCATAGACTTCGATAGGAGATAAGTGCATAACACTAGTTTGTAGATTTGACGAGGCGCTTGGTTCAAGTACACATTCCTTCCCTAGCTATGGCACATGTGATGCTAGGTTCTGCAGAACCCAGCCCTGACCATTTTAAAGTAGGATAGAGTAGGTTGATTAACCACTAAGAATGGAATTTTATAGACGCTAAACTAGGTAAATATGATTGTTGCTCCTGACCCTGTTTTATTTTCTATCGGTACTAGGAGAGCTTCCAAAGATACCTGTTCCCCCCTTTGTTTTGTCCCCGGTCTGTTGCCTCTTTTCGTACATTTATCTTGAAAGTTCCTATCCTGATCTAATTTGTTTTTCGAAAGATTACCCTTAGACCCTCCTCACTCCCCATTAGGGAACGACCTGCTTGTTTTCAACTTTTGTTGGAAAACTGGGCGTTCTACACTTAGAGATAGGTAGGGAGGGCTTTATTAACCTGCCCCCATAGGCATTTTATTTAGTTCCTTTCTTTTTCTTTTTCTTTTTTCTTTTTTTAGCGGAGGTGGGGGCGTGTATTTTAGTTTGCTCCACTCCCCATCATCTCATTTTTAAAAAGTACTTTAAGTTTGTACATATTTTTCTTGCTTTTGTTTTTGTATATAAATATTTTTTAAAAAACTTTTTCAGACAATTGTAAATAAAGTCATCACATAAGCTGGGGATCTTTTAAGTAGGTAAACGCCATGGAGAGAATGGGGTACTGTGGTGGTAGGGTTAATAAAATTTCAATAAAGTTTTAGCAAAGTAGTTATATGACCTTCTCCCCCACTTTCCCCTACTGGCCTTGTACCTAAGTTCGGTGTTACCCAAATAAGGCTCTAGTAGTAGATAATGCCAGAACCGGAAACACCGAACTAAATAAAATCTGTTCTAATGCTATACGTAAGTTAAATTGTCCTTAGTCAATGGAGGGGAAACCCTTCTATAGTAAGGCAATTTTTATTTTTGCCTACTTCAAGAATGCCCCTTTTTGGGGAGCTGGTTTTCCCCCCATATAAAAACGACCTTATGTCACATTTTGCTTTCGTGGGGGAAGCAAATGAATGCACATAGAAAAAGTAGGCTTTTAATATCAGTGTCAATGCTACTAAAAACACAACTTTATATATAGAACATTAAAACTTTTATGTAATTTTGTTCTTTGTAAACGTATTTGTCTTTCCTTGTTGGTCATAATTTGTGGAAGGGTAAAAAAAAAAAAAAAAAAAGAAAAGAAAAAAGAATTTCCATATGCAAGAAAACAATATAATAAAACGGTAAATAAAAGGTCCCTCCAGACTGGTCCTTCTATCATCTTTTCTGATCTTTTCTAGCAAAGGAGGGGAGTGTTTCCAGTCCACCAAGGTCATTATTTCCTGTATTCTCATTGGCTGTAATATCGGTCACTTAACTGGGATTATCTTTCATCAATATTATTAGGATAGGGTATTTTAACAAGTTTTTTTTTGTTGGCTTTTTTTAAAACTCTATTCACCGACTTTTTTTCTGACCATCTGTTCGACTTTTAGACAAGTAAGCATGCAGCCAGATAAGAAGAAGGCTGCTTCCCAAACATCTCCTTTCGAGTACAGAACACACATTCCCTCATCCAAGTGTGTTTTTTATAGTCTGTCTATCAATCGGAATCAGTGTGAACGCCTTTAACTTCAGAGATATATTTTAAATGATATCAACAACAACAACAACAATAACAACAAAAAGGAAAACAACAAAAAGGACAACAACACCAACAATAACAATACTAATTACTACATCAATCGAAATAATTAAATAAATAAATAAATAAATAAATATTAATCAATGTAGCTTTGTCATAGCTTTGTTAGAAACATGAAGAAATAATAATAATTCTGATTTCATTTATGAACGTCTCTCTGGAAGGGATGGGATTCATTTCCAGAGGATTTCCCTTAATCCCGGCTTCAAACCAGGAGCTTCAAAGATCAAGGGTTTTCCTAAGGATGTTGGTGGTACCTATAATTGCAGAGGTTTGAAGTTTTTTCAATTGTCCTTCCAGACGACTTGATACTACTCCTAGTGTACCAACTACGACCGGGATTATTTGTGTTTTAACCCCGTGTATACGCCTTATCTCCAACGCCCATGGAGCATAATTGCTCCACTTCTCATTCTCCTTCTCTCTCACATTCCTGTCCCAGGGTACTGAGAAGTCTACAATCTGCCAGTTTTTTTAAACCTTGTCAATGACGACCAAATCTGGACGATTATGTTCCAATTGCTTGGTCGTTAAGACACTTTTGTCCACCATACCTCTATCTTGCCATCCTCACTTGTTCTCACTTCATCAGGCACCTCTTCAAACCATTTTCCAGCACACTTCACCCCAACCCTCTTACACACCTCCGGAGTCCCATGCGATCGTGTCTTTTGCGATACTCTCTCTAGGCCAGTCCACTACACCCTGCTGCAAGGTGCGCAATTGACTCTGAGGTCTTACCACAAATCTGGCATTCTGTAGCAATTTCCTCTCCTAGAACCACTTTTTTGAACAATCGTGTTCCTAATGCCTGCTCTTGTGTTGCACAAACAAAAGCTTCAGTACTCTTAGCCAGATACCTAGCTCTAAGCCATTGCCATGATCTTTCATCAGCCACTTCTGCTATATCCTGGAAGAACCTTCCATGCATTTTCTTCCTAGCCAGTTCCTCTGCCCTTTCTCTATCCATACGTTTCACATAATCAGCCTTCGTCTCACATACCTCCACTTCATTGGCCACAACCTTAAGCATCCACTCCCCACTTCTAACCACATGCTCCTTCAACGACATCTCCTCGGTTCTAACACAATCTTTTACACTTTTCAATCCTCTCCCACCATCTTTCCTCTTTTGATACAGCCTTGCTACGCTACTTCGAATGTGAAATATACCAAACATTGCTAAAACTTTTCTTGTTTTTGGCATGCAAATCCTTGTCAGACCATTCTAAAATTCCCGCACTGTATCTCAAAACACTGACTGCCCATGCATTTACTGCTTTCATTAGATTTCCTCCATACAATTTCGACTTTGCAATTAGTTTCACTCTTCTAAGATACTCCTTCCTGACTTTTTCTTTCATTTCTCTGTTCATGATGCCTACACCCTCCATCACTCCTAAATACTTATATCCTAATAATAATAATAATTCAAACTGATAAACCCATCCAAGCAAGAAGACCGGATGTCGTAATAATTAACAAGAAAGAAAAATCCTGTCAAATCGTAAACTTTGCTGTTCCAGCTGACCACAGAGGGAATATCAAAGAAAAAGAGAAACGGAGCAAATACACAGAGCTAGCCAGAGAGCTGAAAGGGATATAGAAGATTAAAAAAATCAAAATAATACCTATAATAGTAGGAGCACTAGGAACAATCTCCAAAAACTTTGAAAAAAGAATGGGAGAAATTGGAATCAAAGGAATGACTGAAAAAATACAACGAACAACAATCATGAAAACAGCTGAAATATTAAGAAAAACCCTTGAATGTGGAAACTAACACACAGGAGCAACAAGTGCGAACCAGAAAAACTGCTACAAAGGCAAAACATGAAACACTACATGGAACCAAGAACACTGAAACCGCATATCTATAAGTTCTCTAATCCAACCCTACCCTCATGGCCACATCTTTGCCCACCCCACCAAAAAAGAGGGGACCAAATAATTAAGTAGAGTCAAAGAGGAAGGAAAGACTGATGAACTGACTAGCCCTCAACTGAATAAGTGCAAAGAGAACTGGGATCTTGGGGAGGCTTATTGCCACTCAAATCTCAATAAAGATCAATTGCTGCTGCCAACGAGAAATCAATGATAAGCAGCTGTTGCGATAATGCAAATTTATTTGCAAATGTTATCGAACGAGGTGGAGAGTACTGAAAACCTGGGGAGACTTGTTGTAACTCAGATTTCAGGGACACCACAGGCTGTTTTCAGGGAAAGATCTCTGAAGACCTGTGTGAAAGCTCCTTGTGAGCCAATAATAATAATAATAATAATAATAATAATAATAATAATAATCTGTGTAGAAACTAGGAGTGCTAGGAACAATACTGAAAAACTTTTTTAAAAAATGAGAGAGATTGGAATCAGAGGGATGGCTGATAAGGTACAACGGATAACAGCAATGAAAACGGCTGAAATATTAAGGAAAACCCTTGAATGCGGACACTAATACACATGAGCTATAAGCGCAAACTGGACATACAGAAAATGCTACAGATTTAAAACACAAAGGAGAATCACATGGAATCATGAAAACTGAAACTGTATATTTGTAAGTTAACCCCTCACCCCCTGCGCCCCTACCTTCCATCCAATTTAAAAAAATTCTTTATTTAAATTTTTTTTATTTTTATTCAATTTTTTTTATTCGCGCATGTATCACCAAAAACTGATGTCACATCAAATAAGCAAGGAGAGTCAAGGAGGATGGAAAGACCCAGGAGAGAAAGCACTAGCCAGTTCTCTGCTGGATAAGTGCAAACAGGACTAGGACCTTGTGGAGGCTTTTTGCCACCCAAATTCCAGTGAAGACTAATGGTCGCCGTCAATGAGAAATCAATCATAAGTGGCTGTTGCGATAACACAAATTTATCTGCAATGGTTATTGAAAGAGGTGGAGAGTACTGGAAATACAGGGATACTTGTCGTCACTCAGACTCCAGAGAACACCACAAGTTGTTTTCAAAGAGAAATCTTTGATGATGGCCTTTGTGACTACTCTTGTGGAGTAAATAATAATAATAATAATAATAATAATAATAATAATAAATAATAATAATAATAATAATAATAATAATAATAATAATGATAATAATAATAATAATAATAATAATAATAATAATAATGATAATAATAATACCCAGCTGACTAAAGAATAAATATCAAAGAAAAAGAGAAACGGAGCAAATACACAAAGCTAGCCAGAGAGCTGAAAGGGATATGGATAATGAAAAAAATTAATACCTATAGTACCTATAATAGCGGCTGTTGCGATAATGCAAATTCATTTGCAAATGTTATTGAAAGAGGTGGGGAGTACTGAAAATCTGGGGAGACTTGTTGTCACTCAGCTTCCAGGGAACACTGCAGGGTGTTCTCAAGGAGAAATCCTTTATGACCTGTGTGAAAGCTCCTTATGAGCCAATAATAATACACCTTAGAATAGCAAGAAAACTCCTCGAAACTAAACTATATAGTAAAAACCTAATTAAAGATATAAACACATGAGGAGTGTCAATAATAAGATACTCTGGACCGTTTATAGGTCAGACCAAAGAAGAACTGAGGCATCTTGACCAAAGGAACAGGAAACTCATGACAATGCACAATGCACTTCGTCTAAAAAATGATACTAACTGACTCTATGTGAAAAGGAAAGACGGAAAAAGAAGGCTTGTTTGTATAAAAAAAAAACTGTGAATAACACAAAAAAGAATTAGGAAAATACATAATGCAGAATACCGAAAGAATAATTACCGCAGCAAGTAACCTTGAAAAACAAACAAGACAAAAAAGAAGAGGTAAGGGATAAGACAAGAAAAGAAAAATTGTAAAGAGAAATAGCTACACGGACGATTCATAAGGATGACAAAAGATGAGACTAACGAAAACACTTGGATATGGCTACAAAAAGGAAACCTAAACACAGAAACTGAATCCTTAATAACAGCCACACAAGATAACGCGATTAGAACCAACCACATCGAAGCAAGGATCGACAATACACAAGATAACAGCAAATGCAGACTCTATGAATAAAGAGACGAAACAATAATGCAGCAAACTAGCTCCAAAAGAATATATACACGATCAAGTAGGGAAGATAATACACTGGAAATTATGCAAACAGAATCTTGAACTCCCAGATAAATGTTATGAGCTTATGTTATCGCAGCAGTGCTTGAAAATAAAAGTCACAAAATTCTATGGGACATGGCTATACAAATGGATACACCCATCCAAGCAAGAAGACCAGATGCCATAATTGTTAACTAAAAGGAAAAGTCCTGCCAGGTTGTAGATTTTGCCATTTCAGCAGTCACTGAGTGAAAATCAAGGAGACGGAGAAGCGGAGCAAATACATGGAACTGACCAGAGAGCTTAAAGGAATATGGAAGAAAATCTTACTAATAGTAGGAGCACTTGAAACAACACCAAAAAACTTTGAAAAATGAATGGGAGAGATTGGAATGAGAGGGATAGCTGAGAAGATGCAACAAATAACAATAATGAAAACGGTTAAAATATTAAGGAAAATCCTTGAATGTGGAAACACACATGAGCTACAGGCACAAACTGGACATACAGAAACTGCTACAGAGGTAAAACACAAAGGGACATCACATGGAAAATTAAATACTGAAATTATATAACTAAGTTACTTCCCGTGAAATTTTGTCTTCTGCTCGCCCCCATTTTTTTTTTTTGTGTGTCACCATAAACTGGCGCCACACCAAACAAGTGAGGAGAGTCAAGGCGGATGGAAAGACAGAGGAGGGAAAGCACTAGCCACACCTCAGCTGGATGAATGCAAAGAGGACTGAGACCTTGTGAAGGCTTATTCACATCCAAATTCCAGTGAAGTCCAACGGTCGCTGCCAATGAGAAATCAATGGTAAGCAGCTGTTGCAATAACGCAAATTCATTTGCAAAAGTTATCAAAAGAGGTGATGAGTACTAGAAATCTGGGGATATTGGTTGTCACTTAGAATCTAGAGAACCTCACAAGTTGTTCTCCAAGAGAAATTTTTGATGACAGCCTGTGTGACTACTCCTAGTGAGTAAATAATAATAATAATAATAATAATAATAATAATAATAATAATAATAATAATAATAATAATAATAAAAAAATAATAGACAGGAGCCCAAATAGGGACGTGTAGCACGCTCGTGACAGAAAACTCTTTTAAAGAAACCAACGAAATGTGAGTTTACGTCCTTTTTTTTTGTTAAAAAAAAGTTAAATGTTACTTCGAATTTATTTCAGAAAACAGTCTGTTTCGATATAAACGCATAATTCTGTTTGTCAATGCAAATTTAATGAAAATCCTCTAAAAATGAATGCAAAAATAAGCAGACGGGCGACTGGCGAATTATCTAGTTAAATGTTAATTCGAACTTATAACAGAAACCAGTCCTTTTACCGATATAGACGTAGAAATTTGCCTCGTCTTTGAATGAGGGAATTAAATACTACCACAGCGACGGGGAAAATTGTCTTCCTCTTTCCCCATCCAACATTTCCAGCGGCTAAACAGTATGGTATAAGGTAGACCTATCTTCAAACGCCCTCTTTCAGAGCATTACTTCTGACTTCTATTAAGTAGAATACTTAGTTGGAAATCAAAATTTTTTAATTTTAATTTTTATTTTATTTATTTATTATTATTTTTTTTTCATGTCCCATATGTATGTGTGATAGTGCACGATATCTCTTGTATACATGGAAGCTTTACACTACCCCTGCGTCAGAACCACTGGTAAAATAATTCTGGGCTCGGTGCTGCCACAAACACCAAAATATGGAAAATGTCAATTACAAATTATCCAAACCATGGGACCCAGAAGAAAGATTTGGGTATCATGATCGGCAGGTGCTCCTTCGGTAGGTAGCATGGAGGACCCGGTCGTCATCCTGCGAATGTTAGCCAACTTTCTAGCTTCAGAAACTCAAATAACATGGACGCTGAACAGGTAAGTATAACCTCTAATTTCAGGGAACAAAATGATACCGAACAAACACAGCATAACCATGATAACCATAAAAATGAAAAAAAAAAAAAAACGAAGAAAGAAATGGACAACAAAAGAGAATAGACTCGTAATGGAATGCTATTATAGAAGTCATCCTAAATATAGATATGGAGGTTATCGGAAACGAATGAAAGAACTATGGAACCTATCCAGTAACTACCATACGACAGAACAAAGAACACTGATACTCAAGAAAGGTTGGCTCTCTAAACTAGAACTAACAGAAATACAGCGAAAAATAAATGAGGAAACTGAACAAGAAGCATCCCCCAACGGAACCGCACATAGAGCAACACCACAAGTAGAAGACCCACAAGTAAAAATACCAAAGGACGAATCCACAAACGTAGAAACCGAGAACAATGAAACAGAACTAACAGAGAATGAAGCAAATAAAATAATACAGCTGATGAACGAGGAAAAAACAAAGCTCCCATCGTTAAGGAACCAAGAGAAGAAGAAACTAAAAACAGAAACAGAGAAGGTTAACAAGCTCCTCCCACATATCCCAACAAATACAATCACAGACTTCAACAACCTCATTTACGCAGTCGCCAAAATGGTAAGTATAAATCTCAAATCAGAAAAACAACTGGGGACAAGCGGACCGACAAAACCTGGATGGGAAATAAGACTAGAAACCCAAATACACAAACATAAAAAAGAAGCCAAAATGATCAACAGAAAGAAAGCAATGTGGAGAAAACGGAATATTGGAAATGTAACTGACAGGGAAAGAAACATGAAGAACTGAACCAAAAAATAAAAGCAAAAAAAAGCGAGATTGAGACGATATAGATATAAATCTGGACAATGCAAACAAAACAGAACATTTGAAACTAATGAAAGCCAATTCTACCAAAATGTGAACGGAGGAAAAACAAAAACAGAACAACCAAATCCGACAGAAACAAAACTCTACTGGAGTAAAATATGGGAAGAGCGACGAGATCACAATGGCTTAAAGACATGAAAGAAGAGTTACAACAAATAGAAGAAGGAACAGTGAATGAAATCAACAAGGAAACCCTAAAGAAAACCATAGGAAAAATGGCAAACTGGAGAGCACCTGGACACGATGGGATACATGCATACTGGTTCAAAAAATTCACAACCTTACACGAAAGGCTAGTCCAAAACCTGAGAAAATGTATACAGGAAGCAAGCGTACCAGAGTGGATGACAAAAGGTAGAACCACACTACTACAAAAGGACACGGAGAAAGGAATTGTCCCTAGCAACTATAGGCCAATCACATGCTTATCAACTATGTGGAAGATACTGACAGCACAACTGAGGGAACAAATCTACCACTCCCTGAATAACCGTGGACTCATCCCCGAGGAGCAGAAAGGATGTCAAAAAGGAAAAAGAGGAACACATGACCTGTTATATATAGATCAAAAGATCCTAAAGGAGGTAAAAAGGAGGAGAAAGAATTTAGCCATGGCATGGATCGACTACAAAAAAGCGTACGACAGGATCCCCCAAACACTGATAATAGAATGCCTAAAAATGTATAAAATACCAAGCGGGATCACCAACGTAATAGAAAATGCAATGAAAACATGGAGACTGGAATTGACAGCCGATGGACAACACATAACAGAAATTAACATACAAAGAGGCATCTTCCAAGGGGACTCACTATCACCACTACTGTTCATCATAGCCATGATGCCCTTGAACAGTATTCTGAGAAAGTACCAAGCCGGATACAAGTTCTCCAATACAGAGGAAAAAATGAACCACCTGATGTACATGGACGATCTGAAACTTTTTGCAAGGACCGAAAAGGAGCTAGAGACACTAATCAACACTACCAGAATCTTCAGCCAAGATATCCAAATATAATTTGGAAGGGAAAAGTGCACACAACTAGTTATAAGAAAGGGAAAACTGGAAACGACAGAAAGCATGGAACTAACCAACCAAACAGAAATGAGGACACTAGGAGAACAAGACGACTATAAATACTTGGGAATTCAGAGCAACATAAATGAAAGAGAAAATTGGAAAGGAATACCTCAGGAGAACAAGAAAACTCCTGGAAACGAAATTATATAGCAGAAACCTAATAAAAGGTATAAATACATGGGTAGTATCACTAGTAAGATACTCTGGACCGTTTATAAGATGGACAAAAGAAGAACTGAGACAACTTGACCAGAAAACCAGGAAACTCATGACCATACATAATGCACTACACCCAAAGGACGATACTGACAGACTCTACGTGAGAAGGAAAGACGGCAGGAAAGGACTGATCTGTATAGAAGACTGTTTGAAGGACACGAAAAAAGAACTAGAAAAATACATAATGCAAAACACTGAAAGGATAATTATGGCAGCGAGAAACACCGAAAAAAAAACAACAAAAAAGAAAACAGAGAGACAAACGACAAAACAAGAAAAGAGAAATGGGAAGAGAAACAGCTCCACGGAAGATTCATAAGAATGACAAAAGATGAGAATAACGAAAATACCTGGATATGGATGCGAAAAGGACATATATACCGAGAAACTGAATCTCTAATAGCTGCAGCACAAGATAACTCGATAAGAACCAACCATATCAAAACAAGGATCGATAAAACACAATAAAACAGTAAATGCAGACTATGTGGACAGAGAGACGAAACGATAAACCATGTAGTAAGTGAATGCAGCAAACTGGCCCAAAAGAATACAAAAACAGGCATGACCAAGTGGGGAGGGCAGTGCACTGGGAATTATGCAAACGACTGCATTTTGAGCGTACAGACAAATGGTACAAGCATAAACCCGCAACAGCACTCGAAAACGAGAACCATAAAATCCTATGGGACATGGACATACAGACGGACAAACCCATCCAAGGAAGAAGACCAGATGTCATAATAATTAACAAGAAAGAAAAATCCTGTCAAATCGTAAACTTTGCTGTCCCAGCAGACCACAGGGTGAGTATGAAAGAAAAGGAGAAACAAAGCAAATACACAGAGCTAGCCAGAGAGTTAAAAGGGAATTGGATGATGAAGAAAATCAAAAAAGTACCGATAATAGTAGGAGCACTAGGAACAATTCCGAAAAACTTCGAAAAAAGAATGGCAGAAATTGGAATCAGAGGAATAACTGCAAAAATACAACGCCTAACGATAAAGAAAACGG
>NC_136499.1:17380610-17388110 GCF_053919585.1 Euprymna scolopes | reverse complement strand
TAGAAAGGGAAAAGCTTCAAATCGCATCAAATCGTGGCTACCGTAATATGATGGCCTAGCGACGACTATAATTTAGTCTGGTGACATCATGAACATCGGTCTGTTGAAATTTGGTTATGTGTCTCATGACTAAACCGGAAGTTGGTTTAAAGTTTTGGAGGGTTAAATAAATTTAAGCATGCCGTCGAGATGTATAGTTCCAAAATGTCGAGATAGCTACGAAAATGAACCAAACCTTACCGTGTTTTCATCCCCCCCCCCAAAAAAAGGAAATAATTTACCAGTGTATTAATGCATTAAAAAGAAAGGATTTTACTCGATCTAAATATAGCAGAGTAAGTGTTAAAATGTTTGAGATATTAAAAAAAAAACTAAAAAACCCGCCTATTTTAATTTTTATTTATTTATTTTTTTAGAACGTATTTTTAAATAAAAATGACAGTATGTATATAAAAATGAATTTTACATGTAATTTAAGTTATGTGCTGAAATAATAAATTATTATTTAGAAACTTATTTAAAATGGGGAGTATGGTGAAAATATTATGTATTTTCACCTAACAATTTAATAAAAGCGATACCGTAAAAACGGAATTCCTTGTTTAAATAATTCTAAATAAGAAAAATCATTTATCTTTTTAGTTCAACTATTTTACTGTGCTATATTTATATAAGCGTGAAAGAGATTAAACTTTTTTTTAAGTTTATGACCGTTTTTATTATTCCAAAAGCTTATTAATAATTATTTGTGGTAAATGTCGTGGCCCTGTAGGTGTCAGAATTTTGGAGAATATACTTCCAAAATAAACTATTAAAATTGTTTTAAAAAAATTATAGAAATATTATTTTTTATTTAAAAAAAAAAAGAGTTTACAAAATGCCGGCAATAAAAAAATAATATTTCTATTATTTTTGAAACAATTTTAATAGTTTATTTTGGAAGTATATTCCATAAAGAAAATAAATAACCCACTTTAAACGGAGAAATTACGAGTTTTGTATATGTTATTCGCAGTTTTGTGTTAGGGTTGTCAAAAATTCCCCCCAAATTCTGATACTCCTTGTGGCGCTTTAAACGAAAATAACGTTTAAAATCACGGCAAACGAGTAGTTCCCAAGATATGAAGAAATGTTAGTTTAAAAAAAATAGGGTATCACTTTTCTATAAAAATTTAACGTAAAATGAGCACCCACTTTATGGCCATCGTTTTTTTTTTTTAGGGCGTTTTCTTTTTAACAAATAAAAGCGAAGAAAAATGAGTATGGCCACCTTTATGTTGGGGGTTGGGAGTCAACGTACAATGAACACAGTTTAACGTAAAATGAGCACCCCCTTTCAAAAAGTGTAAACAGAATTTTTGTCGGGGAGAGGGGGTCAACTGTAGGTACTCATTTTACGTTTAGTTGTGTTCATTCCTACATCAAAGAGGCACTTCGCTTTGTTTGAGGCGAAAATGTAATTTTTTTAAAAATTGCTCGTTGCCCATGTAAAAAAAAATAAAAATAAATTGCCCATAAAGTGGGTTGTCGTTGTAGGTTAAATTATCCCCCCTTTTTAACTAACATCTCTTTATATCTTGGAAACTACTAGTTTGCCGTAATTTTAAACGTTATTTTCGTTTTCAGCACCCCCAAAACCTACAAAAGTGGTAATTTAAAAGGATTTTTCGAGGATGGACTAATTCTGCACATTTACCTTATTTTTTTATTTTATCGTTTTTTTTTGTCATGTAATTTTCTTTTTTTTTTTGTATTAGGTCAAACATGGTACGATTTTCTTTTAAATTATTTCTTTAGGTATGTGAACTTCATTTTCGACCTGAAGACATACAGCGAAAGGCATCAGCATTTGATGAAAGGACTGAAAAGACAATTAGTGTTAAATTAAAAAATGACTATCTTAAGGATGGTGCTATTTCTCGAATATTACCAAATTGTCCCTCCTATTTATCGTCATCAACCACTTTTAGAGAGTCTCCTAACGCAAAGAAAATGCGTTTAGAAAAGTCTGTTCTTAAGCGTGCATTATGTGATAGTGTTGCTGACGAGTTAGAGTTACGGAAACGTAAACCTTTCCATAATATTGATGATTTAGAAAAAAATGAACGTTTATAGATAAAGATTATTGAACTTCTATTAGGCAAGACAATACCATATACCATATAAAGAGATGCCCATGCCCAAAAAATAAAAATGTCTATGGTGATTGAACCGGACTTGACCGTTAGAGTATTCTGTAGTGATGTGGAAATGAGTGCTACAGGGGAGTATAGGATTCCTAAACATGTAACAGAGAAAATACTCTGCAGATTTTGATGGAAAGCATGAAAAAAATGGACATCGAAGAACAGGAAATGAAAACTTCTAATATAAGTTCTTTATTAAAATTAATCTTATCATTTTTGCTATTAGTGCAAGATGAATCATTTAAATATTTTAATGCCATTAAGTTCATATATGAACAAATTAACATAATGACAATGAATAAGTTTAATTATTTGAGTGAAATGATGGTATTTTCTTTCTTATTATATAACTGCTAGGGTACAGACTGTTAAGAGACACTAAAAATGTAATTTTACCATGCTATTCAACCATTCGAAGATTAACCTTATCAAGTTCTATGAATCCTGTCATTGAACAACACGATAACAATTTTCTCATGTATATTAAAAGTAAGTTCAAGTTACTTATGCAGAATGACATCACAGTATCTTTACTTGTTGATGAAATACATCTCAAACCTTATCTTGATTATAAAGGTGGTAATATTGTTGGCTTAGCTAACAACAGCAATGAACCTGCCACAAGCGCATTCGCTTTTATGCTTAGCAGTGTATTCTCACAATATAAGGATGTTGTGCATGTTATGCCAACTAAATGTCTTCTAGCTGAGAACTTATTTGACATAATTAAACGTGTAATAATTGGCTTAGAAAATATATGGTTTAAGGTATTATCTGTTATAACAGATAATAATGCAATAAATAAAAAGCTATGTCTTTCTTTTGTAGCCGATTGAAGCTTTCAATTGTATATCTCCTTCCAGTTAGAACGTCTAGCCCTCTTTTCTTCTTATTCGATACAGTGCATATATTAAAATGCATTAGAAACAATTGGCTTGACCAAAAAGATGAACGTAAATGCATGATGTTCCCAAAGTTTTGTCATAATGGAAATCATGAATTAAATAACATCTAAAGTGCTCTAT
The DNA here is from genome assembly GCF_053919585.1 of Euprymna scolopes. NCBI lineage: Eukaryota > Metazoa > Mollusca > Cephalopoda > Sepiida > Sepiolidae > Euprymna > Euprymna scolopes. The sequence continues at coordinate 17,384,899 of NC_136499.1, read as the reverse complement.
TTTCTAGTTTACATAAACTTTATGCCCTAGAATCTCAATCACTTGTGAAATATTGCTATAAGTTGACTTCAAAAGCTCTTTCTCCGACTACTTTTGAAAGGCAAAATTTTAATTTGGTTTTGCAAATTTTCAACGAATATACTATTCAAAGTTTGCTAACCTAAGGAAAACAGGAATGCTTGCCAAATTATGCAGAAATCGCAGAATACATTAAAATATTTTATATTTGGTGGAGAATACTGAATGTGAAAACATCATATAAAGGTTGTCGACTTCGTAATAAATATGCTAATCCACTTACATTAAATAGTGATAATTATAGTTTCCTAAATGTGTTCTGTGACTGGTTAGAAACTTGGAATAGCATTCCTGGAAAAACTGGTAAGTTAGAAATGAAACATATACTGCTTTGCACCATACTGCTTACGCAATTTTAGAATTGACTAAATATTGTATAAATGTACTGAACATTGTGTATATATTACCAGGAAAGTTTCAGACAGATAACCTTGAGGCAAGGTTTGACCAGTATCGACAACTTAGTGGAGATCAGTATAATATATCGCTACGTCAGGTGTATGAATGAGAAAAAAAACTCAGAATGTTGTCAGTTTTAAAATTGAGCTTACCAATTAATAATCGAATTATTGAATTGAAAAATTTAAAAGAAACTAACTGGAATGAAATGACAAGGGAGCAAGAGTTACATGTTTATAAATTTAACATAGATGTAACAGAAGATGATGTTAATCAATGTAAGGAAGTACTTCCTGTTAAATTATACTTAGCAGGTTATTGCTGTCATGCAGTTTTCAAAAAACTGAAATGCAATAGCTGTAAAAATTTAATATCCGGGAGAGAGGCTGTTGAAAAAATAGCTGAATTAAACAGCTACTTTCAGGGTATTAACAGAGGTTCTCTGCTATGCCCAAATGATATAACTAATAATTTTGTCTTATATAACTATATAGTTATAAACAAACTTACAAAATGCGATTCTTTTTTACATTCGATTCATCAGAGAAAATTAGCTATGTACATAACTTTAAATATTTTGGCTGATCAAAATCGATTATTTCATGTTGACTCTTGTGATGAGGGTCACACTATTCAGCAAATTGAAAAAATGCTGATATGGAGTTCATCGAATTTCCTTATAAACAATTATTGTCGCACAGAGAATGATAATATTAGTCAAAAAAAAACTTTTAATTAAATTCTACAACAGATTTTTGAAAAGTTTAATATTCAATGTTTGAAATATTTCTGACTTAGTAACTTTGTTTATACTAACATTTGTTTGAATTTAATTTTTAACTTATTGTTTGTTATTCAGTTAAACTGATTTTATTGTTCGTTATTCAGTTAAACCAATTTATTGTTCGTTTTTCAGCTAAATTAATTTATTGTTCGTTTTTCAGTTAAATTAATTTATTGTTCGTTTTTCAGTCAAACTAATTTATTGTTCTTTTTTCAATTAAACTAATTTACTGTTCGTATTTCAGTTAAACTAATTTATTCGTATTTCAGTTAAACTAATTTATCGTTTGTTTTTTAGTTTTGATTTTTAAGATATTGTTTTTTTATTAAAAAAAATTTTATTGTTCATTTTTATTTATATCTATTGAATAAACTTCAGTTTCATACAAATCAAATCGTATTCCTTTTCTTTTTAAACTTTTTAACAACTTTTCTCCCTTTCAATTCGTTTTTTATTATTAATATGTTTATTACTAATATTGGATGAATTTCAGTACAAAGTATCATGCTTATCTTTTTTAATCCAATTCTGAAGTTTTCTAACGCTTTCTGTAAAAAATGTCTGCTCATTATCGACAGGCTGTGTTTCACTTATCTTGCTTGCTAGGCCCTATGACGATGACGTCATTTTTCAGCTGACAGGCCATCTATGACGATGGTCACGATCAAATAGAGCCAGCGAACTCACTGTTCATTCCCCACAACTCTTAGTAACAGTAACAGCAATATATATATATATATATATATATATATATATATATATATATATATATATATATATATATATATATATATATACTAGCAAGCCGCCCGGCATTGCCCGGTCGTAAAATACACTTAAATATGCAGATTTCTTACTTCTTATTATATTATATTGAACCCAATATATAGTCATGATTTAAAAAGTTTTAAAAAAAAAGACTCGTGCGCCACCACCGAGAATCCAAACCAAAAAAGTTTAGTTTACGATTTACTTTTTTCTTTGACGTTAATGCCTGATCTATGAAGACATGTTTGCTGCAAGACTAAAAATTAAAGCATGAACCAATAGCTATTACGTTACACATGCATATTCGTAATGCTGTCGTTCGACCTTCACCTGACAAATTCCATTTTTTTTTTAATTTTCGCACTTTTGCACCAATTTTCCCCGACTAAAACCTAAATATAAAGTTTCGCATGGATTCGAATACTATATATATTAAGTTTTATGTCTGTCGACCCAAAACTGACAGAGGAGTTTTGTAGGCAATTTTTTTAAAACAAATATATATATATATATATATATATATATATATATATATATATATATATACATACATAAATATATATAGAAAGATGTTTGCGTTTACTTAACCTTTTTACGCAAATATTACGCAAGTGTAAATCGTGTAGAATATCTACATAATATAATCATACATAATAGTTAACTAAAGATGATCATTCCATAAGAAAACTGAAAAAAAACTAATAGAGAATTAATTAAAACGAATGTTTAAAAGAATATGCAAATTAGCTAGTTCTTTTGTAGATGAATGCAATTCCACGACCCATATATAACAAAGTTGTATTTTCTTTTTTAAATAAACAGAAAAACGCTCTTTTAATATGAATATCAAGACCCCCTCATAAATTTATAGGAGTATATAAATTTTGTGTGTATATACATACAGCATTCATGTTATAAGAAAAGGACAAATTCCCTCAGAAGCCAATATACGGCATAATTGAATTGACACACCGGTTCTCGTTAGATCACCAAAGTTAAGCAACGTTGAGCCTGGCTAGTACCAGATGGGTGACCCTGTATGTGCTCTCCGCTTATCTCAACAGTTTCCAATCGCCCTGAACCTCCATTTGTCATTGGTATTTAATAACGCCAACGCAGACAAACTATATTGCTCACTCGAAATGTAAATTATAAATTCATAAATAGACATGGTCTCACATAGGCATAAAGCTGCTGCGATAGATAATTAAGAATTATTTGTAAAAAGTTGGCAGTAATTTAAGATTTTTGGATAAATTTTGGCCATGGATGGAAATTCGATATCCGTACAAGAAGATAGAATAGACACGTGCAATTAGCAAGTTTTCATGAAGGTTTTTGCATTAGTATGTTGTTGAATTTTTTGCATTAGTATGTTGTTGAATTTTTTGCATTAGTATGTTGTTGAATTTTTTGCATTAGTATGTTGTTGAATTATCAGACATCAATTGTAACCTTTAGGTCAGGGTCTTACCAAACATAACGCTGGGACCCAGTCGGTTATATAGTCTTTAGTATCCGGGATCAGACATTAAACGTGACCTTTGTGATACGCTCACGTTGTGTTAGTTTGATTCGGGTCACAGGTTACTAGGGATATGATACCCCAAAGTTTGCTCGACCGGGGAATTCTTGTTATTGGTCGTTTCTGCGGTGATAAATGATAATTTCTTCTAATTACGTTGTGAAGCGCTTCTATCGTACGCCCCCCCCCCCCGCCCGACGTAGTCGGTGTTGAATCACTGTTGTATATAAGATTATTGTAAATGACATTTTCAACAACATTCCAACATAAGGATAGGGAAGTAAAAATCAAATATAACAATTTGGGCAGGAAAAGGAAGAGAAAAAACGACAAGTGCCCTTTGGTTCGTGTTATGAATATATATTTTAAACAATTGTCAACGGGTTAAACAAATCTGTACAAAAGTTCTGTTTTTCTTCTTCTTCTTCTTCTTCTTCTTCTTCTTCTTCTTCTTCTTCGGCAACAACAACTACTACTAATACTACTAATACTTATATTGCTACTACTACTACTTATTCTAATACTACTACTACTAATAATAATAATTCTACTACTACTACCACTACTACTACTAATAATAATAATACTAATAATAATAATACTACTAATAATAATACTACTAATAATAATAATAATGAAACAAAAAATCCAAAGTAACATCGTGCACGTGTCCTTTCTCTTCTCTTCTCACGGTTACCAAGCTTATAAAGCTATAATTGCTAGTTATGTGAGAGA
>NC_136499.1:17323110-17375610 GCF_053919585.1 Euprymna scolopes | reverse complement strand
CAAATGGGTTTAAACAGAATCTATCTATCGATCTATCTATCTACGTATAAAAGGAACTTTCTCTCTGTGTGTGTGTGTGTGTGTGAGAGAGAGAGAGAGAGAGAGAGAGAGTTCCCTATAGATTTGGAAATCGCTGGGTCGACTTTAAAAACAATTTTTTTTTTAATTTTCACGCAAAGGTACTTGATGTATTTGGAAATGTTCTTACGTAGGTTTTGTATCGGAGTGCGTCTGGTAAGTATCGGAAATCAATAACCGAAAGAATACGATTAAAGAAGGAAGTGTGATTATTACCAAAGTTAACACTTTTATACAACCTAACATCAAAAGGGCATTTGAGAAGTTTTATCGCTATATAAGCAGAAGGATTTAGCCGATAAAAGCAACTGTAGATTCTTTTATAAGACAGGGTGAGTTCGAAATGAATGTTTCTTTTTAGAACCATGAGTGTGCTTGTGTTTGATGGTCGCCGTTTCCGTTATCGAATATTTTGTAGGCTGATAGAATAAACATTAATACATCCTGGTTCGTCCTCACAAGAATATAGTTGACTGGTGTAAGCCGTAAATATGGACGGAAATATCAGCCTTAAAGAGACGTCGATAGATACGCCGAAAACCTAAAGCTTAAGCATATTACTAGCTACGACTACGGACAATCGTACGTAAAACCATTTATTAGGTTGTATTAGTCGAAATTGAGGCAGGACCACTCAGTTACTTCAAAGGAATATATCACTTTCCGGGAATATTATATGCATATCTGACTAAATAAACGCTAAGTCGAATATGTAGCACGTTGTGGTCTTATTTAAGAATAGATTAAAGTAGTTTGCTTGAAGCATTGTTTAATGTGTATATAAGAAAAAAAAAGTTTATGGAAGGAAAAATAATGTAAAGGTGTAATGGATAGACTCAAACTGACGCAACTTAAGATATAAAAGTAGAAACAGCTATGCAGTTTCAATGTTATTGATTCAATATATATATATATATATATATATATATATATATATATATATATATATATATATATAGAGAGAGAGAGAGAGAGAGAGAGAGAGAGAATAAATGACAAAAAGTTATATTCCATAATTCATGATGTTCACCATCTTATAATTTATTCCTTTAATTCAGTTGACTTATACAATTCTTGACAGTATCTGTTTTATAGCGTAAAATCAATCACTTAATTATTATATCAATCAGTGAATCTATTATGCCCTTAATTCATCAGAAGAAATAGCAACAATCAATCCGTCAAAAGGAATTGAAGTGTGATTTGACATGATTGAAATTCGAAAATTGGAAGAGAAGCTGCAGATACCTTTTTATTTTTCCATTGAATTCAATATGGCGTAATGGAAAAATAAAACGGTATTTGCAGCTTTTCTTCCAATTTTCGGATTTTGATCATGTCAAATCACACTTCAATTCCTTCTGACGGATTGATCGTTGCTATTTCTTCTGATGTCATTTATTCTCTATATTGCTCTGTGATTACATTGGGTTTCTTAAATAAGGATTGATATATATTATAAGAAAATATATTTCTACAGAAATATATATATATATATATATATATATTTCCTGTATTTTAATTAAACTAGTAATTTCACTGTTACATTAAAATACACTCAGCTCTTTAGACTATTGTTCTAATCTCCTTTATATATATATATATATATATATATATATATATATATATATATATATATATATATATATATATATATATATATATATATATATATTAGAAAAGTTTATCAGGGGTACAAAATTGATATATGACAGAAAAGAGTATTTTTTAACCCGAGACGTCTTTCGCCATCCTCTTCAGGGGCGAAGGATGACATTTTAATTTTTTTTTAAAAAAAGAAAATAGGGGGAATAAATTCCATTTTCAAACACTACCGTGTTTCACTATATGGTTAAGTGTCAGTTTTAGTCATTTAAAACTGCTTTAAAGCTTCACCGCTCACTCATTTTCTGACTAGATTTCAAACAATTATTACAGTTTATAAATCACCTTCTCAGCTATATTGTAATTTTTTTTTCAATTTTCGTTCAGTAAAACAAAAGTTATGATGAATTTTCTGGTGTTCAAAATCGTAAAAATATGTAAGGAGGTGAGCGACTTTTTTATGACTGGTCCCATAGCAACCACATTGCTTCAGCGACTTTTGTTGCCACTAATTCACTGCTGTAGCGAAAAGAGAAGTAACAAGTGAAACAGAGAGAACGAAAGCATGAAGGGAGATAATTAGGGTATTTTATTGAAAGCAGACGAGTGCTGTACATTGTTTTACATATGTGTTTATAGGGGCAAAAAATAAGAATGAAATTAAACAAAGAACAAATGAATTTATTCGAAGTCTGGAAAAATCATGGATTACAATAGAAAAATGCGATATGAAAAGTAATGTGTTTAAGTTTAAACATGGAAAAGTAAAGGACTAGTTGTTAAAACTGGAAAAGAAAAGGACAAGATATTCGAATAAAAATATAATAAATTCATAACTTAAAATATTGCAACATTCAGAATATTTTAAAATTCAATTTATAACATTATATAATCAATTCTTAATGCTGCAATATTTTAAGTTCTAAATTTATTATATTTTAATCGAATATCTTGTCCTTTTCTTTTCTAGTTTTAACAACCAGTCCTTTACTTTTCCATGTTTAAGCTTAACCATATTACTTTTCATGCTCGCATTTTTCTATTGTAATATATATATATATATATATATATATATATATATATATATATATATATGTGTGTGTGTGTGTGTGTGTGTGTGTGTGTGTGTGTTTTATTTTTGTTTTGCGATATTTTTTTAATATTTATATGAAAGTGCATTTTTACCTAAATGCGAGTTGGGAATAATTTTCCGTTTGACCAATTTGATACCTCCGAATGGGGAGCGGCATATGTATTGTTAAAATATAATTATCCACTGACATATATATATATATATATATATATATATATATATATATATATATATATATATATATATATATATATATATGCATGTTTTTTATGCATACAATATTTTACATGTAGAATGTTCCTATTTACGTCAGACGGTCAGGTGTTGTTCGTGATACTATATTCCGGGATGTCTTCCCTTTGTCAAGCGTGTGCTCACTTTCAAACATGCATGTCATTTTTTTTTTTATTGTAGATTGAGCAGGTTCGCAGAAATTGGAAATTAAAGAAGATGATTCTAATTGTACATCTTTATTGTTCAGGTTGTGACGAATGGGTAGAGTGAATGAGAGTTAAAAATGCTTGATGTGTGTAAACAGGGATTGACGCACAACAAATCTTAGCCAGTGTCTGCCATGAATCGGATCGGGGAAATAACAATTTTGACACCTAAAGAACTTTAAGTCAGCCGCATTCACCCTAGGTAAATTGAACCGGTTACCTCCAAAGGAGTAGTTTTATGGGAATATTAAGTTCACAAGCAACCTCAGTCTCGTGTATATTCCGGTCAGTGGAGATGACGATGTTAGGTTTTTGCAGTTCTTGTAGGGAGATGTTGACGTCCTTCTACATACAGTGCCTGGTATTCCCAAATGATCACTCATCTGCTAGTGACTAGATTCCATGCTGCTTAACTTTGGCGATCTGACGAGAACCGCCGTGTCAACGTGATTATGTCGCAGATATAAAGAAATGTTTACGCGGTTAGATTTGTTCTGGTGTATCGCCCACGGAACTTCATGTGACTATGCCTCTTCCAAAATGTCGCCAACGTGATGTCACATGACCACGTCTCTATCCGCATGCACCTACGTACCCACACGTTCTTTGACTTTGCGTCTCGCTCTTTTAAATCAACAGATGCACGTTCTATTTATTTCAGGTGCGATTACATCCAATGTCTCTTATCGGCCGAATTTTTAACATAAGCAGCTCAAAACATAAACAGGCTGTGTAACAGAGACATTTACGCATGTTAGCAGCAGCAGCATGACATGTATGCAAATGACCAAGCCGATGCGCGATGTGACGTCATAGCGGAGGAAGAGAAGAAGAAGAGAGAAAAGACACCACGCGATGAGAACACCGGCAAGACGTGCCATGGCGGCGTGTGACGGACGTGTGGCCACGTGGTGGCGTGAGAGACTCTTAAAGCACGTGCTCGGCATAGCAAAGTTATGTCAACTACACGCCGAACTAAGAAACTTTTAAAACAAGATACAATACGTTGTTTGAAAACGTCAAAGGCTTTATTTCAACAAGAAAAAGTGAGTCGAATTTCTTTCTGTTTTTTGTTTCTTTGGCGACTGTCTCTGCGTGTAACGTATGGGCTTGTGTTAACATGTAACGACACCGTTGAAGAAGATTAATAAGAGCGTTACAACTGTAATCCCGTAAGAAATTACCGAAACTCCGCTTCAACAACACAATAAACACAGACAATTCTCAGCTCCAACACTCTATCGTCAAAAATTCAATTTCTTGTCTTCCTCAATATATTTTATAAAAAAATAGTTTTTCTTCATATGCAAATGAATGCCACCTATAAATAATCTAACTACAAACTAAAGTTTCTTTTTTCCACTGAATATCTGATGCCCAACGCGCGAAACAATCCATACTTTTCAAAACTTGTGGTACTCTTGCAGAATTTGACCCGGATCCTTGGGATTTTCCGTCAATTATGGCTTGAGTTCGACCGGCAATCACCGGATTAAGCCGAGCGCTTTTCAAATATTGAAACGTTAAATCGATATTTTTTTTTTTTTTTTTTTGGCTATAAAATGTAATTTTAAAATTATTTTTTGAGTCTGTTTTATTTTATTAACATTTGTTAACAAAAATAATTTGTAAATATTCTTGAAAAAAAAACTTTTATCTACTTTCACCTAACAATTTACGGTTTTCAAAAAATCATTCATCTTTTCTTATAAAAAAAACTGTTTACAAAAAGAAAAAAAGACGTTTATTGCCAATTTTCTTAAAAAACAAAGCAAAACAAAATGTAAGTTTTCTTGAAAAGCAAAAAAAAACAACAAAAAAAAAACAAGTGTACTTTCACCTAACAATTTACAATTAAAAAACATTAATCTTTTCTTAAAAAAAAACTCATGATGATGAAAAATTGCAAAAATAAATGAATAAATAAAAGTAAATAAACAATACAAGATACAACTTTTCTTGGAAAAAATATATTCAGTAAATTTACAGTAGGTTTTTGTTATTTTTTATTTATTGCATTTCTATTTTTTTCGGTTTGTTTGTTTTGAAATTCGTCTGCGTTTGTTACTTAGCTCAGCTTAATCCGGTGACTGCCGGTTGAGTCCAAACCATAATTGACGGAAAATCCCGAGGATCCGGGTTAAATTCCGCAAGAATATCAAACTTGTAACCCTCCATTTTTTTTACTCAATTGTTACAGTAGGTAACATTTAGTACTCCTTTATATTTTGACCCACAGAGACTATTCGGCAAAGGCACCGTAAATGTTTGTTTAAAAGATAATCAAATTTGAAAAAGATTATAGACGTTTTTCGTCTGTTAACATCGAGAAATTGAAAATTTTAATAGCTAAAGTAAATTTACGCACAACTGAAATTAGGCAAATCGAAAATGGTCAATAAATAAGTCCAACGTGCATTTACGAAAAATAAAAGATTTTTTATGGTCTAGACAAGACGTGAAACCACTTCATGTAAGGATCTAAGAAGAACGAAAGACGATTATAAAAAATACAAAAGATGCTTATTGATCTTAGCCTTGAAAAGTTTATGGGTAGGAGGAAAACTGTCAGCAGGGAGAAAGTTCCACGAGCCTTCAGTTCTTGAAAAGAACCGACTAGAATAGGAAGCTGAAGTATCAGAATAGTTAATTGATGGAGACAACTAGATTAACAACCTGGAAAAAAGAAGAAGAATGAAATAGTTAATCTATATATATATATATAAGCCGTTTGTGTGTGTGTGTGTGTGTGTGTGTACATTTTTTCTGTATATCCGTCAAAGGCTTTTTTCGCGAGAGTTCTCTGGGGGTTACTATGTCTTAGAACTTTTTATATACTCCTTAGATGATAATATCTACGATTTATAAAACGACGTCGTAAATATCTTTTATTTCAGCGACTTTTATCTTACAAAATTCGCGCTGTGAATTCGTTTTCTCTACTACTGCTACTGCTATGACGTGATATTTGACCTAGAAAACCATGCGTTGACATTAAACCACCTGCGTTTTTAAACACTTATTTTCGTCTATTTTCAAGTCCCCGCCTTCGTGACGTCATTCTATGTCAGCAGACTATTAACCTCGAGGCTTCGGGTTCAAGCCTCCCTCCCAAAACTTTTATCGCTGTTTTTTTTTTTTTTTCGTTTTTTAAATATTTAAACAGGGCTATTTATATTTTTTAGTTATTTTTTTTTTACACAGGAATCACCACTTATCAAGGCCCGGAGGCCACTCAAGGATAAGAGTTAATGGTATACATTAGTGAATGTGATTATAGCGTAGTAAACATAAGTAGTGGAAATTTTGTAAATTAGATTATTTAGGGGGATGGTTCATCAAGAACTTGTTTACGTTGGATTTGAATTATTACGTTGGGGAACTATGAATGTTTTTAATTCTAAGTAGGCTACTCTTAATTAATTAATCATCCCTGTGACACTCGGTAATCAAAGGGTTCTTTATGCTAAATTTCCAAGAATTCTGTCCAATATCTTTGAAGCCTATGTAAGCGTTGGTTTTGCATTGTCTATAATTATTACACATCGATACAGGATACGTCATTTCAAATTGATTGCAGGTCAAATGTTTATTATTTGGATCATCCAAATTGTCATCTTTTTATGGAGTTAGGCCCTTTAAAATGATAAGTTTATATCATTTAGATGTTCCTTATGGAAATTGTTCGAGATAAGATTTGAAATCACTTTATGCAAGGAGATAAAAATGACTACTTGAAGGTCAAAAACAATGAATTTTTTTTTTTTTACAAGAAAGTCACCATTTATCAAGGGTTATTGCGTGTACAGTAATCAATGGGATAATATCGTAGTAATCGCTAGTAATGGAGATCTGATAAAGTGTCTTACTTAAGGGGGCGGTTCATCAGGAATTCGTTTATGTTGGACTTGAAGACATCCAAGTTGTAGTCAGGTGGGAAACAGGCAAACAGAAGAGAGTTCCACAGGCGTGCACTTCTGAGAAAGAAGCTTTGTTCATGGAATCTACGTTTTGATTTAGGCACAGATAAAGAGTAGGGAAAATTATTGACAGTGGTTTCAGCTAGACAGGTGTTTTTCGTGAAAGATTTGCGAGGGGAGCCAGAGTTTGGAGCTCAGACGAGTACTTCCTATGGAAATAACGATACTTCGCTTATTATTTTTGTTTCGATCTACCTTCAACCCTCACACACACACACACACACACACACACACACACACACACACACACACACACACACACACACACACACACGAGCAACGCCGGACATCCCCGCTAGTATAATTCTAAAATATATACATGTCATAATAGTATTTATTAAAAAAAAACAAAAAACTAGCAATATTACGTGTATGAGATAGAGGTTGTAGAGAAGTGTGGTGTTAATCAAATTACAGATACGTTTCTGCACCTCAAATTGGACAGAGATCCCGGGCCCAGATATGACGACAGTATTCCATCCACGATCTAACAGTAGACATGTCGATATAGAGAATAGTCTCAAATATGATAAAGTGTTTGAGTGATATAGAGAACCGACTTTACGCGAAACGGATAGGTTTGAAGTGTCGTCATTGTTATATTTTCAAAAGTCGCATACGACGAAAAGTTGATGCTTAATAATAATCAGCAACGATCAGATCAATGGTCAATCAAAACGTTATCGCGAAACATACTTAAGATCACGCAGAGATTAATTCAGAGAAGCATTGTTGACAATTTGATGCACCGGTGACTGCAGCGGTGATATCGATCAGCAGAAAATGCGTCATCCGGCTGCATAACAACACATGTTTCACAGATTAGCTGGACTTTCCTTCGCTCAGGAAATGTAAGCACCTCGGTCACTTCTTGCGAGACTTATTCGAGTTCCGGCTGTTAAGAGTTTTAAAGTACTGTCGTCAACTCGTCATCAACGATGTTACAAGTTTGGCGTCATAAAAGGTCTCGTGTCTTTCAACATACGCAGACGAGACTAGGATTGGGATGACTAATCGGGATCGGAAACATTGAAACGTTTTGGGGTATTGGAATCGGAAAAATTTCAATCTACTTTCCGATTTTCGTAACTTTTGGATACGTTCAGTACTGCGACATGACAATTAAGTAGATACAAATGACTTTTACTTGAAATTCATTATTTCGATTTTCGAATTTCGCTTTAATAACGAAGAAATATTAAAATATTAAATATTTTCGTAATAAAATATACTTACAGACATCATTGATAATTAAATTGAAATATAAAAATGTCTTTTACTATTTGTTTTCAACATCTAAATATAAATTTACTTGTCCATACGTCCAGTGTTACAAAAAAACCATCATCATCGCAAACGAATGTAGTATACTTTATAGTAGCCCTTTATCAATTAAAAATCATTAAAACCGTTTCCTCTTTAAAAATTTAAAAAAAATCGTGGTAGTTTTGTTTACGGTTTCAAATGGGCTATTTTATTTTATAATTCAAAAAAGTCATGTTATAAAGGGGACTAAGCTTTTTTTTTCGTTTATTATAGTTTTTTCTTAAAAAAAAATGTGCGAGTAAATTGACATCTGTTCCTTTGTAATTTATATAAAAAATATTCACAAAAATAAAAATAAATAAAACAATGTGATGTGCGTTGAATTTTCATTGAAAAAAATCTAAATTTTTTAAATCAATTTGAAAGGTTAAAAAAGAATTTGCTCCAAAATGTTTTAAATTTGTTTTATTTTATTTTTTTATTTATTTCATTAATAACTAGCGGGGGTACCTGGTGTTGCCCGGGTGTTTGAAGGTGTGAGTGTTAAGGGTAGATCAAAACAACCTTGCTAAAAAAAAAAAACGTTGGCCGGGTGTTTGGAGGTGTCAAATAAAAAAAGTTTTATTAGGAAGGTAGGCTTGAACCCCGAAGCCTTGACGCAGGCGTGGAAACGAAATGGAAAAAACCCTGAGACCTAGCTATCTCGGCCACGAGAAGAGGAGAGAAAATGATAAATACTATAAGTTAACGTTTATAAAGTGAAATTGACAGGTGCGAGGAAGTTAAGTCGCGTGCAAGCCTGTTTCTGTTTCCCCCGCCCCATCATTCGCTTTTCTAAGACGCAGCGATCGAAAAATATCTCGAAAATAGCTCGTAAAAGTCGGGCAAATTAAAGATAGCCGCGACCCCCGTTCTCAGTCGCAGATATTATGATTTAGACAGCATATAAAAAGTTTTAAGAAGGAGTGAGCCGACCGAGAAGCCCGACGAAAAAAGCCTCTTGCAGACATACAGAAAAATGCACACACACACACACACACACACACACACACATTTTCGCTTTTATATATATAGAAGATGTGTTTTTAAAAAAATTCAACTACCGTGGAATTTCCACGGTTCCTGCCAGTTTATTTTATGTTGTTAAGCTTTCGTTGTATTGTTTATAATTATGTGATAAATTTTGTCTGGTTAAGATTGAAAAGAGAAATTGCCGAAAAAAGTGTGTGAAATGAACCAATATTATTCTTTTTAGGAAAAATGTTTCCGATAATAACAACTCCGAATATCGAAAAATTTCTGCCTTTAAATCGACACCATTTAATGAACTCTTCCGATTTGTGTGTGTGGGGGTGTATTATTGCGCAGATTATTACTTTGTATGATCTAGTTGTGTACGTTCGGGCGCTTCCGGAATCGGGAAAAATATTGCAATCATCCAATCTCAAGAATAGAACTAACGTATTCGCTATCCATGGCTCTCAATTCTATACACATCTATAGAATAACGAGTGGTTGCTTTAGTTTTGTAGTACATCGACCGGTTTGAGGTTATTTAACGTCGAATCCAGTTAATTTGGTAAAATTTTCTTAAACTTCAAGTTTTTGGTATTTTCAAACATTTAATATATTATATATTGTCCATAAATTATTTGTAGATTAATTTATTTTGGATTTTTTTTGGATTGTTCCGACTATTATTCTTATCTTGAGTGCTATTCGCACGATATGACCTCCGACATTCTTCAGGTGTATCTTGTTGAACTCGGGAATTATATATATATATAATTTATTTTTATTTCATTTTTTACAACGGTACTCTACGTACACGTGTTTCGCTGCTCTACAGCTCATCAACGTAGCTTGACTTCACTAGGGCTCGAACCTCGAACGATAGGTTCTATAGTCGAGTATATATATATATATATATATATATATATATATATATATATATATATATATATATATATATATATATATATATATAGAGAGAGAGAGAGAGAGAGAGAGAGAGAGAGAGTGTGTTATAATGTAATAATTCGAGGAGGAAATCCGGGTATGAGAGCTCAATGTGGTAAACAGAGCAATAACATAAAACTATAACGCGGAAATTACATAATTGTCGATGCAATAATTTATTTCAACCTTATGGTATTTTAAAGCATCTAAACTAGACAATTACATTTTTGATACTGAAATAAAGAAAGAAAAAGAATCGGGCCCCGACCGTCAAAAACTAGAGGGGGTGGTAGTAGCAATCCACTCAATACATTTTATAGAGAGGGTGGGAATTAAGTTAGTATGGGAGGGATTTTTAAAAAAAACAACAACAAGAACATTATGACACCTAAAACGGCTGTCCGGTAGCCCGACGTAACAACACACACACACACACACACACACACACACACACACACACACACACACACACACACACACACACACACCACAACACACACACATACACACATACACACGCCCCTAAATATGCACGTTCTTACACGTAAATGACTTGACACGCGTTTACTAACCTAGGAAGAAGAGGGAGAAATATACGGATATAGAGAGAAGGAAATAAAATAAACTGCGCGTAAGGGAAAGAGAAGAAGAAAGAAAAAAGAAGAAAGAGAGTGACCATCCGCTGCCTGTCATATGGTTTAATTAGTCTAGAATCTCTGAGAAAGAGAAGGGAAAGAAAATGAAGATTATACGCGCGTCATAGAGTCAATTGAGTCATGGAAAATAAGTCTATTAAAAGATATATATATATATAAAAGATTATATACAAAGTTTTAAAACTATCTGTATGTTTTCATGTTAAAATTAGTTTGAAATAAATATCATCTTACAATACATTTAAATTTTCTATATTGTATTTGTTATATATTATTATGAATTAAAAAAATTGAGTCTTATGTAGTTAATATTTTATATATTTTTATGTAATTAATTTTATTGGTGATTATAGCGGTCGTTGTAATTTTGCTCACTAATATTTCACTTCCTAATTGATTAAGATGCAGAAAATTGCATTATTAGTCGCCCCCAATTCCATAGGACGTATTTAGTTTAGGTTAATATATACTTTTATTCATTCCGTACACAAAAGTACTTTCATGCACGCATAAAGACATAAATAAATAAAATAGTTATTATTTTAAAGTTTTGTGTTAATTTATCAGAGAGGCGGTAGCACTCTCTATATAGGGATGGCCCGTACACGCCTATATATGCCTACAAAACAAAACTATCCAAATCTCAACTAAAATCAACTTATAAATTTCAAAAAGCACATATTCTTACAGAGAAGCGTCCTACGAATCCAGCGAGTGTCAGGACGTCGGTTAAAATGTCAAAAGAGAGAAAAAAAAAAGGGGTACAAAAATGGCCAATTGTTCTTCTTTCTTCTTTCTTCTTTCTTCTTTCTTTTGAGACGATGTATCTCGGTGTACGAACGGTCTCTGACAACAGTTCAAGCATCAATCGACTGCTCTTTACACGGAGAAGTGCAGTGACCCATCGTTTTTTTAGCTAACTCCATAATTAAATAAGATTACGTGTAATAACAAGTTTTAAACACTATATACCCAATGTAGACAGACCACTTCGAACACGGAACTTCTCTCAAAAGGGACAGCTCCAAATAATACACCGGATGCTCACAGACGTTCCAGTTTGCCAGTGGCCTATATTTCTTGGACGTTGAATATTTGAGGTGAACGTTAAGGTTTTTTCTTTAAACAGTAACCCACCAGCGTTAATGAAACCACGAAATCTTTATCTCAGTTGATCAAAATTGTTATAAGAGTAACCTATCAGCAAGTACGACGTCAAAAAACAATGTTATAAAAACAAATAATTCTTCAGATTTTGGACTGTAAAATATGTACAAAATGTCAATGCTGTGACCAGGATTCGAACCTAGGTTAGCACGGCCACAACATGGGGGTCCTAACCTCTAGACGATCACGGCTAACACTGACGTCTGTCGCTCTTGGCAGAAAGACACATGACTACTGTCAAACTATTGAAAAATAAGGAGGAAACTTGAAATTCTCACGCATGCGCAAAAATACACTATAGCAACCATTGTTAAATGCAGCTGAATCTCTTCGCTCGCTAAGAAAAGTAGATCAGACCAGTTCTTCTAAGAACTCACCAAACGCCAAAGGAAATAAGTTAAATTAACCGCAAAAGAAACTGCAAGAAAGTCATCTTCTAAGAACTCACTGGAAGCTGACCAAATAGAATCAAAATCCAAGCCCTAGCCACAAAAATAACTAGATATTGTGGCTACTATACACAATCTACTAATAAAAACAAGTAAGTTTTCTAAAATAAACTACAATAAATTAACCAAGTAACCTCACACTGTCACTGATTAGGACTTCATATAAAGATAACAACTACACTATTGGTGTATATACCGTTCCACACTTTAACTATTGGTGACGGGGCAGTATCTCAATTCTACGAGAGTTGTCTTGCTATAAGATAAGTGATATTATAGTAAGATACACATAAGTGTTATATGTTTACATTTAATAAAAAATGCCAAAGTCAGCACGTAGTAAAAAAGTCAAGGTATTATCTGAGCAAAAAGAATACTATCAGAAAAATGCTGAAATAATAAAAATTAAGTATCATGCAAATCCTGAGGCAAAGAAGGCTGCCTCACGTGCTGACTCAAAAGCACGGTATAACAGGGATCCCGAGGGGAAAAAACTGCCTCACGTGCTCTTTATAACAAAGAACCAGAAAAAAAGAATGCTGCCTCACGTGCTGACTCAAAAGCACGGTATAACAGGGATTCTGAGGAGAAAAAAGCTGCCTCACGTGCTCTTTATAACAAAGAACCAGAAAAAAAGAAGGCTGCCTCACGTGCTCTTTATAACAAAGAACCAGAAAAAAAGAAGGCTGCCTCACGTGCTGACTCAAAAGCACAGTATAACAGGGATTCCGAGGGAAAAAAGCTGCCTCACGTGCTCTTTATAACAAAGAACCAGAAAAAAAGAAGGCTGCCTCACGTGCTGACTCAAAAGCACGGTATAACAGGGATCCCAAGGGGAAAAAAGCTGCCTCATGCACAAACTATTATAAAAAGACCTAAAACCAAGCAGGAAGCGACCTGCTACTAATGGAGGCGGCAATGAGCCGCCTCCTAAAAAAGACAATACTATCATGAATGTAAGTTTAAAAATAAGACTGTAAGTAAAAATACTAATTAACAAGAATAAAAAAGCATTGGAAATGCAAAAGGATATAGGGATGGTATGCCAAAAAGTATACAAACAAGATAGCTATGAATGGCTAGGCACATGGAAATAGAATTGCATCCAAAGTATAGCCCTATAGCTTTTCTCCAATCTTCATTCCGTGCCATCATTACGGTTATATCAGTTTAATAACTAATGTATTATCTGCAGAGAAAATTTTTTTTCTTAATGCTATCTTATTTATTTATAAGTAATTTGGATAAACAGGTACTTCGGAATACGTACACCCAACTTAAATTTCGGACAACAAATATCAAGTCGTTATTACCGAGTATATACCAGACAGCACTATAATTGCCAGTGGGGTGGGAGGGTTTATCGTAAATAATTTAGTGGTATTAAATTCGGTCTCTTTACCGTTATAGAATTATCTGTTCATCGGATCTGGAGTTATTGGTTATTTTAAATTTACATTTATGTCTACATCTGGCCATCAGTTCATCTCATTTATTTAAATAAACGAGATGAACTGATGGCCATAATGTAAACTATTGCTAAAATCTAAGAAAAGATAGTAAACAAACATTTAAAATAATAATAATCACAGTGTAGTATCTGTTCTGATGCTACGCTTCATTTGTTCTGTCCTCGGTCAGTGGAGAAGAAATCCTTTATGACTGACACAATATTTTTTTTATTTTTGTTCCTATCCAGAGTGCCCCTTTTTGGGGAGCTAGATTTTCCATTTAAAACCGACCTTGTATCTAACTGTGCCATCGTGGGGAGGCAAGTAAATAAATTTAAAAAAACAATATTTTTGACAAATATTCTCATGTAAAAAGTATTTGTTTATCATTTTAAAAAGAAACAATCAATTTTAATATATAACGCTCAGTCACGGCTAATTTCATTAATAGCCACGTGGTGAATAATTTTCAAACCGACTTTAGAAAAAAGATATAGAAATTCAAAATAATTTGGAAATACTCAATGAAAGGTTTTATTTATTACTAAAAAGACATTTTGACAATTATTCTCATGTAAAAATTATTTGTTTATAATTTTCAAAACTAAAACAAAATTAAATTACATTTTCAACCTTCCTGATAGACTTTTTAGCCTTATAAGAAAATAAACAGTTAAAAATATCAACATAATATTTGCTGTATTAGCAATAAATAGTATTGTTTCTTTAATTTATATTAGCAATGTTATCAAACGTTATGAAAGTACTTGAATACAGTTCTAATTAAATACTTACTTTATTATATTTGGTTGGAATAAAAATTTTCCCTTCTAATGGTACGTATCCAAATTGAGAAAATGTATGTACTTTGAGGCCTTTTGGATAATTTCCCCGGTAATTTGGAACAACGCAAGAATGCACCATGTTAGCAAACTGAAAACTAGAGGAAACTGCTGCTGATAGCCTAGACCATATACCTACAACTGAATCTGATAATGACGTCACGCTGTCATGTGCATCGGCCTTCTTTACTCTCGGTAGCAACGGTTAAATGCACGAGGAGCAGGCCACCCGGCATTGCCCGATCGTAAAATACGCTTAAATATATTTTAATTTAAGCAGAGTTCGAACAAACTATATTATACAACCGATTTTATATTGAATATTCTATTCTACACAATATGTAGTGGTAATTTCCAAAGTATATATATATATATATATATATATATATATATATATATATATATATAGTCTGGTATCTGCGCGTGATATTTTTGTGGCGGAGGTGCGCAATCTCCAACCACACCTTTCCTGAGTCGACATTGTTAAATACCAGTGGCATGTGAAATGTATGTACAGGACGACTGGAAACAAATGCCGAGATAAGCGGAAAGAACATACAGCGCCTAGAATTCCCAAATGGTCACCCATCTGGTACTTACTAGGCTCAACGTTGCTTAACTTAGGTGGTCTGACGAGAACCGGTGTGTTAACGCAATTATACCGTGTGTGTGTGTGTGTATCTATCTATATATGCAGTAAGTTATGAAATATATATGGCAAGTGATAATATATATATATATATATATATAGTAAGTTATTAGCTTGAGTGCCATCAGCTAGAATAAAAATACCACATGTAGCTCACCAACCTTATTCGTTACCATCTGGTCTAAATCCATACACGTATAAAACCTAAAAAACATAACGTTAAAGATATAAATGTATATTTGTCTATGTGTAGAAATAAGGCTTTTAAGCTACTTATCCTTATCCGATAGGAAAGTTTACAAAACAGCTGAAATAATGAAAACTATTTTTCTTCGGACAGTGCAGTAGTCCAAAGAGAAGTCTGTCCTTAGTCAAATGGGACCTAATAGTAAGAAGAGAGAAATCCAAAATGAGAACCTTTATCCTCGGCTTAAAAAGAAAAAGTTCCAATCGGATTTTTGAAAACTTTCCAATCGGATTATATGCATTGTCACGCTGGACTTATTTTGGAATACATTCTATCTAAAGAACTATTTTGCATTTTGGATCAACTTGAGGAGTTTCATTGAAATATTATGCCCAGTTTGTTTTTATATTAGCTTTTTACATATCCAATAGCTACAATAAATTGCGGTTTCACTTAATGCCTTAACTAGTAAATTCTAGCATTGCTACAAATATAATTTGCTGATTTCTTTATGTCCTCTGATGAGAAGAATAATATGAATAACATTTTTGAAACTTTGCGGAATAAGGACTTTGTAAATTGGATTTTGGAGTATTCAGTCGAACAATAAATTTTGAATCTAAAGTTCAACTTACAGTTTTAATTTTCTTTCTCTTATAATAAGCTCTACTCTCTATTGCGTATTGAGCTTTTTTAATTCGGTTGGGATTACATTTTCTATATATAAATACTGTTATTTATATTAGTTTTAAGTTTACCATTGTGTATACCAGGTAAACACTACATCCCTTTGTTTTCATTGACACTTTATGTGTGTGTGTGTGTATATATATATATATATATATATATACACACAAAGTGTCAAATTGAGCTTAGATATTTGGACAATGGCAAAACATTGTTAATTAATTGCCCGCATAGCAGCAGCCGAATAGCGCAATACTTAAAAGCTCAGACTGTCATATCGGCGGTCAAGTTTCGATCCTGGCTTGAGGTAGTTGCTTGTCTTACCGCACTGATGAGCTATGAAACAGCGAAACAGTACTGTATGTGGATGACTATATATATATATATATATGATTAGTTTATTTAATCACATATATTAATATACGGAGATATAATTTTATGCGTAAATTTTTCAGTATTTATTTCAGCAGTGCTCAGTACATATGTAGAGCTAGGTAGTAAGTTATCCCTGACGAATTCTCACGAGAATGAAACGCGGAATATTCTATGTAGCTTAATTGCTATATATATTTTCATAACATCTATATATATATATATATATATATATATATATATATATATATATATGTAGAGAGAGAGAGAGAGAGAGAGAGAGAGAGAGAGATAAAAAGGAACAAACCGAGTTATGCGTTCGAATAAAATAAAGACGAAACGTTGATGAACACATAACTCGGTTTGCTCCTTTTTATTTCTCTATTTTGTCGGAATACTATTTCCATTATTCTCATCATATATATATCTATAATATAAATCTGAATGTCTGTGTATGTGTGCGTGTGTGTGCGCGCGCGCGCGCGTGTGTGTGTGGTAACGAATAGGCTCCTATATGGTGGACTATTTTAAAAAAACTGATTACATATAATGATAGAAGATGTATCAAGACACAGGAATGAGTATATTTGATCTGGCAGAACGGTGGTTCATTAAAATTGTGGGGTCTGCGTTCGCACCTGGTCCACAAAGTGTGGAAATAAAAAATTAAAAATAAAAAAAAAACGTTTACAAGTGTTTTTGATATAGATGTACATAAGAATACTTTGATAAGTATGTTTTAACTTAAATAGGGATGGCATAATTAAATTGTCGGGTCTGCGTTCGCGCCTGGCCTCCGTAGAATGGATATAGGCACAAACTTTAATAAAGAATTTTCATATCTATCTGCGTAAGTATACTTGGATAATTATGTTTAGTTTGAAGAAATATGGTATAATAAAATTATGGGGTGTTCTTTCGCACCTGACCTCCATAGAATGGAAATATGTCACAAAGTTTAACAAGGTTTTTTAATATAGATCCACAGAATATTGTGATAAGTGTTTCAGTGTGAACAGGTATGGTATAATAAATCATGGGGTTTATCTATTTGTTTTTAATTTCATCATATTTTGCTTTGGTTTTGATATCCCCAAATTCGAAGCTATCTCCTTACAACCCTTCCTTTTCATAACCTATCATACTTTCATAAATCAGAGTCCATTTTCTGTAGGCTGTTTTTGAACCCAGTCAACGAGGAGTACTTTTGCTAGTATATATATATATTAGCAGGCCCCCTGGCGTTCCCTGGTGGCAAAATACACGTAAATATGATATTTTAATTTACACAGATTTGGTATTTATTATTATAAGGTCAATTCTCTATTAATGATTATATTTGCCCAATATATAGTGGTGTATTAATGACGTGAACCAGTCGTAAACTACGTTTAAATATGTCATGCATGTTTCGTATTTATTATTATAGAGCCAATATAGATTATATATTTTACCCAATATATAGTAGTAATTTCAAAAGTTTAAAACGTGACTCAGCTTCCATCAGTTAGAATCGAAATCCAAACATTTAGCGCCCAAGTCTTAGTTGTTATCAGTTGAGCTATCAGACGGATAGGAAAGCGTTCAAATTTAAACGACTTTAACATATAAATGTATTTTGCTTATGCGTACAAAAGCACTTTAAGTCGACGTACGCCTGCCAAGTTCCATTTTTTTTTTTTTCAATTTTGATCCTTTAGAAGCTAGTTTTATCGGTTAACGACCAAATCGAATTTGTTCCATAAGTCTAAATCCTCTATATATCATTTCAAGTCTGTAGACCAAAACTTGAAAGAGGAGTTTGGTATAGACCATTCTTCAGAAACAGAGAAAAACAGAGAAGATCACTTTTATACAAATATAGACTAATATGTAGTGATCTATAAGTGATAAGATTGTACATCTAAAAAAGAATGGGTTAGGGTTAGGGTTAGAAAGACTCCCGAAATTCATGCTAGAATTATCGGTAAGAACCCATGGCCTAATAAATAAAGCACTGTATAAAATTTAATTCCAGATGACGCTTTTGTGGAGGTTGAAGGTTCAATCTTCAATATAGGCGATACTAAGAATATAATTGCGAATCTCTTAAGGCTTTTACTCTGGCCTGACTGACAGAACGAGAGCCTGCTACCCTCATGGATTAAATAAACGGTTATGTTCGAAATTCTGCGCAATTTCCCGCGTCTGATAGAAAAATTCCCGAGTTCAACAAGATACACGAGAAGAAAGGAAAACGTCGACCAAAACGGAGTGTGATGAAGTGATAGCAACTGTGTGCGTGTGTGTGTTTGTGTGTTTGTGTGTGTGTGTGTATATATATATATATCTATATATATAGTAAGTTATAAAATATATATGGTAAGTTATAATATATATATCTATATAATTATAAAACTCAAATGACCTTGTAATGAGTGTTGTAACCACACATCCGGTTTACGACTTCCGGTTGCGCATGTGTACATAAACATAAACCCATAACAGCGTAAACCAAATAAACACAAATTGCTACTTTTGCAGAATTTGACCTGCGGACTGAAATATTAGCGTTATTATTTAGAAATTATTATTTAACATGAAAGGGTGGGGATGTTTTGCAACTATTCTGTATTACAACTATATTGTCGCAATTTTCTTACAAATAAATCAACTTTGCGCCGTGGACAACTATAAGAGCATTTTACAACGACGATTTACCCACGTTCTTCCTTTTCTTTTTTTTTTCTAAATTTATTCTCCATTTTTAATACACCTTTCTAAAAACATTCGTACATTTTCTTCTACACTACAGCATAAATAAATAACCCCAAAAATGTTGGGTTTTTTTTTTTACAAATAAATAACCAACACAATAAAACGTATTGTTTTATTGTGTACGTTTTCAGCGTCCCAATTGTTTTATTTTTTTTTCGTGTTTAAATTATCCAAATAAAAAATTGTTAATACTTTCTGCTTGTTTTTATTTTTTTTTTATTTATTTTTTTTTTTTTTTACATCGTTCATTTCCACATTGTCTTAATTAGTTTTATTGATCTTATTATAAACATAAATTAAATATTTGACCCAATGGGTCATGAATGTTTGCTAAAAATAAATGAAAAAAGTTACATTTTATTTTCATTTTCTATTTAAAAAGCCATTCTTAACGTGGGGAGAGTGTTTTTAACTATTCTGTACTTTCAACTAACAATTTCATTTAAAAAAGATATATCAAAATTTAAATTTAACTTTAAGTATTACGGTATCTGTTCAGTGCACATTTATCTATAAATATGGCAAACCACTTATAATTCAATGGCTGTAAGTTTTTTTTTTTTTTCCAAAAATAAACAATTATAAACAGAACGACTTATAGAAATTTATCTATATTCTTTTTTCATTTTAAATACTTTCATAGAAATGTTTATGTTATGCCTCAAAAAACTATTTTCTTTACGTCAGAAGTGTCACGCTCATACATTAATTCCATAGCTAATCTAACATACTGACCCAGCGGGTCACGGGTAGTCTAAAAAAATGACTTGCCTCTCTTCGAAATAAGAGGGCAGTAGAGGCGTTTGACGGTCGATAACCGATTGCAGGCCGTGGAAATACAGGCAATTCTGCGCATGAGTGTCCCATCCTATAAGTCCAAAAGTAGAGAGTCGAAAGAACATGGTGTGACAGCGGACACACTTGCCGAACCTTTAGCGACCGTTTTCTATTACGCTTCCCCTATTGCTGTCGAGGATTGGTATAGAATAAAGATATATTTGAAGAAATCCAGTTCAAATCCGGTCGTCTCCAGAACAGATGGTGGGTGTCATCCGGCATAACCAAGCCTCTTATATATATTAACTTGTTTATTCTTATGCCGGTACTTAAACTGATCCCTTACTATTGATAATTAAAGGTCAATGACTAGCATTATTTTTGTAGAAATATGATTGAGAATCAAATATATATATATATATATATATATATATATATATATATATGTGTGTGTGTGTGTGTGTGTGTGTATGCGTGTGTGTGTGTGTGTGTGTGTTAGTCTAGCCGCACTGATTAGTTGTGATGCAACGAAACATTATTGTATGTGGATGACTATATTAAGCCCCTGTCTTTGGATTGAGTACTGTTGAAAATGTATTTCATCCGCTGCTTATTTAGCAATTAAGGGAAGCTCGATGTCTTTTTGTTTGTAAACAAACTGGTAGCTCGAGCACTGTTAAGCGATGGGCAAATGTTTATTTCATAAACATTTGAGGAATCATTTACGAGCACCGACCCATGGTACTGTATTTAGAGATACCGACTGTTAATGTGATATTTGTATGTTCGATTCACGGCTAGGGAAATGTGCTAGTTTATCCGCACTGATGAGCTGTGATACAACGAAACAGGACTGTACGTGGATGACTATATATATTGCCTGGGATTGAATGAGGATCAACTAATATTTCACACTTTTAATATTTTTATTGTCATCGTAATCAGTGAAATCGCCCATTATTTTTTTCAATCAAATTGATTCCCTGCTCTATCGGGAACCCATTACTATACACCGGGAAGAAGCTTCACATGCCTTCTCGCAGTTATTTAGTCCACATTACAGTGCAATGTACACAGTAGTGTACATTGCACTGTAGAGAACCTTCTGTTGATTATATAAAATCATTTTTATACAACTTGAATTAAATCTTAAAATGCAAAAGTCAAGTATCATGCTTCAATCGTGCTCTAAACAGAAACATTCATTTCGAATGCGCACCAGTCATATAACAAACCTACTCCTAATTTTATGCATCGGACCCTTCTGCTTGTGCGGTGATAAAACTTCTCAAATGAACATGATGTTAGGCTGTATGGAGCTGTTAACTTTGGTTAAAGTCGGACTGCTACTTTAATCGGATGTTTTTTTAATTATCGATATGTATCAGAGGCATTCCGATACAAAACCTATATAAGAACACTCCCAAACACACGAAGTACATTTGTGTGAAATTTCAAAAAGTCGGTTTAGCCGTTTCGAAGTCCGTAGGAAGCGAACTCAGACACAGAGACACACATACACGCGCACAAAGTGCCTTATATATATATATATATATATATATATATATATATATATATATATATATATATATATATATTATTTTTTAAAAACAGTTAATCTACGGACACGCGTGTTTCGGAGCCCTACTCCTCATCAGCGCAGCTTGACTGTTGGTACGATTCGAACCTTGGACCTCATATAAATATATATATATATATATATATATTACAAATCAAGTGAATTTTCCTGTCAGATATTACATATATTCCTTGTTTCAAACAAATTCTTAATTTAAATGTATTTGTATATATCTAAATCTACAGAATTTAACTTTAATCATTAAACTCATAAAATTTTATTTTTCCAATTCTAATCTCAATTTATTTTTTTTCATTTCTAACCTGAATGTTTTCAAAGTCGGTATTGTCTTTACTTTTGTATAATGCTGGTTTTTCTCCTCTTCTGACGAGAAGCATTTAGCTTCGGAAAGCCATGATCTAAATACGTTTCTCCCTCATTCCTCTTTCTGTAACCGTTATAGACTTGATAATGTAATAAAGTTCATATGTAACTTTACGCTTTATGTTCTTAACTATACTTGGTTTTATGCAAGGAGACGTGACTGGGCGAGATTTGAGGCGGATAAAAGAATCCAGTTTGGAGAGAAAGACAGCAGTTCTTCGTTACGTCTTGCATGGATGTAAACCTTACGGTCAGTCGCGACCTTGCAGCACAAGCTAATTCCCCATTAACTAATAATCGAACGCAAATGGCAGTCAGAGCGTTTGACATTCGGCTGATTCCCGAATTTTATGGCGTTTCACCCGATCACACAGTGTCCGAACGGTTGGAACAATTAGAGTTGGTGCGTGAATTGCATGGTGTTGACAACGTCGAGCGTGTTCTATCATTCAGACTAAAGGATGGGGCTCTGTCAGTATTATGACGATTAACTCGTGACCAGAGGGAGGATTTAAAGCCGATGAAACAAATCCAACTCGGTGCTTTTGCGTCAGACACTTTTGTTGTATTTGACAAGTTTTCTCTCATCATATGCACCCAGGGGAAACTGTGGACGAATACTTGGGTGGGATACAATACCTGACACTTTGATCGAAGAAAACTCCTCTGGTCAATGGCTTAGTTGTGCTTTCGTATCAGGGCTCCCTACTTCGATTAGATAACAATTGCGTGGATTTTAATGGATGGAACACATGATCCTAAAACAAATCCTTGCTAGACTCGAGCTCTCATTGCAGAAGGGGTAGAGGCTAGTGAACCTGTTGCTGCGGCGGCCGTACGACGTAGAGTTCTTTCTGTGGATCCACCTTCAGGCTGTCGGCAGTCTGGGGGAAAAAGCAAGAAGAGATCTCCCTGAGCCATGCTATTATCAGTGCCAGTAACAAGGACATGGCGCATCGAGATAAGGGATGAGAGGCCAGCACTACTCTCTCTCTCTCTCTCTCTCTCTCTCTCTCTCTCTCTCTCTCTCTCTCTCTCTCCACATAAACTAGAAAAAGTGTTCCCGTAATAAAGGTAAAACTCAATAGGTTAGATAGGATAGTATTGGTTTGATGCATGTAAGAGGAATACTGAACCAGTGCGACCTGCTTGTACTATGTCCGTAAGCTCAGTGGGGGTTGACCAGATCAGGATTGTTCACCAACAAAGCGGTCATCCTGGTGTGAAACGGACACTCTATTTTGCGAAACAGATCACCCCTGGAGTTTCTAGGGCTGCTGTGAAAACCGTTGTCAGAGAATGTGGAGAGTGTCAGGCGATCGACACTGTTCAGAGAATGCTTTGAATGTTAAATGAATGGATGTTTGAATGGATATTACCCCTTGTAACAGGGGCTCATTTTTTCTTTTCTTTTTTTTTTTTTTTTTACATTGATTGATTGTGGTCTGGGCAATATGCGATAAGTATAATCAACCAGCTATGAGTGGGACCCGTCGATAGAAATTCTGACTTTTGGAGCAGCTTGTTTAAAACTTTCCTAGATGAATGGAAGGTCGACTTCGATTCCGCTGTGCATATGTCCCCTCTGGTAATGGCATCATCGAGCGATGCCACAGAACTGCAAAACGGATCACCGACAGAAAACTATAGCAGAAGCAGAATATTGGTAAAATGTCACGTCAAAGGATGACGTGTCATTTGCCACAGCAACTGTTAATATGACCTATCGGTACGAACGGCTAAAAGGAATCAATGAAGCATTAGAGCCGCCATACAACCAACAGCAGACTGTCTTCAAAACGGGCGAACGAGTGTGGGTAAAGGCCCCACATGGACGATGTGCCACAAAATATGGAGTAGAACGCGTGACCGGAATTACCAGTGCACAGAACATATCGGTTGACATAATGCCACGTCTTGTTAAAGATCTACGACCCATAGTGAGATCAGGTCCGCCGACAGTCTGTTCTGAGATGCCTTCAGAGGATGCGAGGAGGAAATTTGTGAGAATTGAAGAGAGACTACGTGAACAGGTACTCTGCTTAAATAAAGGTGTTGCCTCTTCTGATAATACTTCTTATGGGACACAGTGGCTGTACTACCACTGCGAAAAAGTACACGGCGCAAAAGATCACCTCCCGAATGTTCCGTATGATTAGAGTATCAGGAGGGAAGTGTAGTAGTAATGTCACAAACACTTACCGCAAAAAGAGAAAGGGTGTGTTCTTTCTGACACTCGCACATGGAAAGAAGAAAAAAAGAAAACAAAAGAAGTATACCTGATTTTATGCAATAAGTCGTGAAGAACATACTAATTCCACGTGACTGGGCGAGGTTTGAAGCGGATGAAAAAAAAAACGGCTTGTAGGGCAAGGGGGTAGTTCTGCGTTACGAAAAAAAGTCGTTGGAAATTAAAAATAATATCTTTTTAAATATATTAACGGCTATATGACGTTATAAAAAAAGAAAATCAAATCTTACTCTCTTTCACAACGCTATGCCCCCCCCCCGCTTTTTTTTTTTTTTTTTAATTTTCAATGTTTCTGAAATGGAACAAGGTCATACATTTCATTACATCAAAAACACATTTTCAAATATTTGTACTGGTGTTTTGTTTTCTTAATCTCATCCATCAAGTCTCGCAATAGAGACGAAACGTTGATGAACACATAACTTAGTTTGTTCCTTTTTTTATCTCTCTCTCTATATATATATATATATATATATATATATATATATATAAATATATATATATATATATATATATATATATATATATATATATATATAACATGACTAATTATTTTTTAATTATAATTATCAAATCCTTTAAGAATATTTAAGAATGGTACTGGTTTATAACTAAGGCAATCAAATAGCGTTTATGCAATGTCACGACTCCCGCTCATGCGAACACTGTAGATTACCTAATCTATTTGCCCTAATTCGGCGTTTAATAGTTCTTAATTCCTTTCATTCCCGTAGCAACTGTTTGGTGGCCCTGAGGAAGAGACTCAGCTAATGGAGCAAACAGGTGGTTTTGTTGCTGGATTAGAATTTCATGGTCGGCAGGAATTGTTACCCTACACTGATGGTTGCGTAAGCATGAACCACTGGTGTCTGTTGGTTAAAATGAATAATTATATATATATATATATATATATATATATATATACATATATATATGTATATATATATATATGTATATATATGTGTATATATGTATATATATATATATATATATATATATATATATATATATATATATATATATATATATATTCTATAGAGAGACAAGATACAGTAGCATGCCCAAAGATATACTGACTGAACTTAAAACAAATTTTCTTATGGAACTTAATAAGAAAGATATGCCTTACTTACGACTAAAATGCTAGTTTTATTTTGGTGTCTTACCCCTCCCCCGTTTTTGCAGACGAGGAGATTATATTCCAATAAAAAACTTTGTCAATTATCGTCGATAATTATTGTCAATTTTAATTAAAATGAACATCGTTTCCGAAACGATCGTACACTCGAGTTGATTTTTTTTCCTTTTGAAACTGATTGATAATTCGCAATTATTATCTTTTTTTACTCAATATATATATAGTTAAATCCCCGAAACAGTGTTTCATGGTAAACAACTGATAATCCCTTGAAAAATAAATTATTGGTATTATAGTAAATTCGAGAGCGAGTTGATGCAGTGATTGCAGGTGATTAAATGACTTACTGACTAGATGGTTTACTAACGAATGATAAAAAATATTTTTTTGTATAGTTTTAAAGGTTAAAAACTTCAAAGACTATATATATATATATATATATATATATATATATATATATATACTGTACTTACCCAGCATTGCCTGAGAGAGATTCTTTGCTTTTCTTATATTTTGCTTCGTTCATTTATCCCCCTCGCCCTATTGCATTATAAAAATATTCACATTTTTAAATAATGAGTTAATGAATAATTAATAAAATATTGGTTTTGAAAAAAATTTGGTTTTTTGAAAAAAAGAATAAAAGTGTAACAAAATAAACACTTTCAGGATTTTTCTTCGCAAATAAAAGTAATCGATATTTTCTTTCGTTCTTTTTTTAATTCCAAAACCCTCTGTGTGTGCGTGTGCGTGTGCGTGCGTGCACGCGCGTGTGTGTGTGTGTGTGCGCGTGTGTGTGTGCGCGTGCGTGCGTGTGTGTGCTAACACATTTGGGCGCTCTTGCGTTTCTTATATAAAATCTCTTTGCATTTAACTTCCATATTTTCTCCTTGTTATTGCCTTAATAAAAGTTTTGCGAAAGCGGAAATACGGAAACCAATCCCAATCTTGTTATTTATAATGTTAACAGCACGTTAGTTGGACGTTCTCACTTTCTTGGTAAATTTAAGTTTTTTTTTTTTTTAAATTTTTGTCATTTTTAAAAGCACATGTATTCGTATCGTCTTGTAGAAACGTCCTGTTTTGGCAGGACGAATGAAGATAAGCCATGTTTTATGGAGGAAACTGTTGCTCTCATCTTACCTGGTATGAAGAAAAAAAGGGTTACGATATGTTGGGTTAATAAGGACAAACTTCTTCCATCGTAAATCAATTTTATTCATATGTAGCAACAAACGTAAATGTGATTCGAATAAATGCCAAAATACGACGGAATTGAATGGCTTCCCTCTTTCTTTCTCTGCATCGTTGGGATACGCTCTCCTTCTCTTCACTTCTCAAGTTTTCATAGGAAGATGTTAACTCCATATTTTTCAACTCATGGAAATCGTCCGAAGCCCCAAATCTATTAAGTCTATGCGAACTTATGAACCTCTATCAAACGAAGAAATAATCCCCCAGCGCACCTACAAGAAGGTATGTCCCCCCTACTTCTTTCCCTCGCCTTTGATCGGGGAAGGCAACAAGGACAATTTCAAGACTCACATACAAGTTCCATCATCTTGCGCACATCTATACACGCTCTAACAAAGCACACTGCCCTAACAAAGCACACTGCCTAATACTAAGATATGCATATTACTCCCCCACTTATATTCACACTAACAAATATATAGACATACACATCCGTAGCCCTCGTATCTGCTTATTCATAGAACATTTTCCTACCGAAAACTCGAATTGTATAAACTTTCACTGATTATCATATCTGAATAAAATGACTTTTATATTTTTGAAAACTTATAGTTATATAAATGTTTTGTTATTTAACCATGTTTTCCGTTATTTTTCATTTAAACAGTGCATGTTAAGTTATCACTTGCTAATTGGTGACCCTAATACGTTAAGTTAGCACTTGCTAACTGGTGTCCCTAATATGTTAAGTTAGCACTTGCTTACTGGTGACCCTAATATGTTAAGTTAGCACTTGCTTATTGGTGACCTTAATATGTTAAGTTAGCACTTGCTAACTGGTGACCCTAATGTTTTAAGTTAGCATTTGCTAACTGGTGACCCTAATATGTTAAGTTAGCACTTGCTAACTGGTGACCCTAATATGTTAAGTTAGCACTTGCTAACTGGTGACCCTAATATTCCTCAATATTTCATTTTAATATGCTTTATTTTTTTCTTCGCTATAACGTAACATATATTATTTGTCGGTGTGGTTTTTGGTATTCCTCAAATATGAAAACGCTATCAAAAATAGCTGTACCAAGGCCAGGGACCATGCTACATACAGTTTCATTAACACAACAGACATGATCGGGAAAGAGTTACAAAGACAAGAATGCAAAAATATATTGAGTCAATAAACATTAGATCTTTCATCTCGATTAGTCTGATCGTGGTCAAAAGACGTAAAGGAAATGGCGTCCTGCCACGGTGACTATTTTTTTTATTTTTTTTTTTTTTACTGACAATTGGAAAAAGGAGGTGGGCAAAGCTTTTTCGCGAAAGTGTCTCCCACGCACAAATGTTCTGACCGGACAACAAGTCAATCACTGCGCAAGTGAAAACATGCTAGCGCAAAACAAAATAGATTGTAATTAGTAATATTTGGATTATTCAAACTAGCGTTTCTCATCTGATAGTGGCCTTTTTTTGTTTGTTTGTTTGTTTTTTTTGTGCGTGACAATAAGTTTGTCTCCAGAATAAGTCTCATAAAGTTAAATAAATAAATGTAATAATAATAATAATAATAATAATAATAATAATAATAATAATATATATATATATATTATTACATTTATTTATTTAACTTTATGAGAGTTATATATATATATATGTATTATTGTACCTATTTACAATGCCTCCTCACGGGACAGAGTTAGACACCAGGGTCGTTTTTTAGCGTGGAGAAAAGGTACAAAAATAAAAATTGTCTTAGTCGTGAAGGATTTCTCCTCCACTAGAGGAGAACGAGAAATGGAAGTGCCGCATCTGAAGAACAGATACTACACTTTGAGATATTAAATCTTTTATTCATGTTAAAAAATACATTCAAAATTAACGTTGAACAAAAAACTTAGGCACATGGCCAACTCAAAAGGGGGGATTTTGGGGGTCGTTGGTCATCCTTGTCACTCCAGAACTAAACAAAGTCAAAAGTTTCTCCCAGCTAGTATCTTCTTTCACCATAATACCGCATTCACCCTTTGATATTGTGGGACGTCCTAGTAACTCCCAATTTTTAAAACATTTTTTATTGACGAGTAAAAACAAAAAAGATAACAATAAAATGGTACAATAATTCATTTGTGTCAAGGGCGGGGGAAGAAAAAACAAAAAGGTGATTAGTAGGACCCTCCCAACCCCGTCTAGTTGATAGACTGCCCGTTCCACTAGGTTTGTAAAAGGAACCTCGCTTCTGCGGGTCAGTCTCTAGGTGGGGATGCCCTCTAGATGGGGGTGAATGGAGAAAAGAAAATTTTTGTGGGTAAGGGATGGAGGTTAGTTTGTATTTCTTTTTCTCCAAGATGGGTAAAATTTAGAGGAAGGGGTGAAAACAAAGATTGCAGGTAAGAGGGGATGGGGATCTTGGAGGCTTCCTAATCGGGGAGGGATGGAACACACACTCAGCTAGCTGAGAGACTACTTGTTTAATTTTACTTAACAGAACTGCGCGTTCCACACCTAGGCGGGGAACACGTATTCAAATTTGGCTCCTCTTCGTACACACAGACTTGCCACATGTATCCATCTTCTGTCAAATGCCGCGCGATGCAGCCTTCTTCTATCACATCTGATCTTCACCCGTAGTTGGTGTTTAAAGAACGCGATCAGATCTTGATCAGAAAAAGACAACACCCCCCGGCAACCTTGCAGACGCGACGTCCAAATCACCATTCTCGCCACGGCCAGGATCGTAACGTAGACCATTTGTCTTTCCCGGTCCCACGGCGGCCTCACATTGTCCACAACATTGGATACAGTAATTGGGCGAGGATGCTCAGGATCGATGCGAGCCGTCACTCCGCTGACATACAACCAGTACTGGCGGAGTTCGCGGCAATCAAAGAAAGCGTGATCGGTAGTTTCTACGGCCGTTGTCCCACAACGGAGACAATCAGGCGACTCCAAAAACCCGGAACTGCATTGTATGTTGTTGAGTGGAAGTGCATTTCGGGCCAATCGCCAGGTCAGAGAAAACTCCGAATTGTTCAGATGACTCGAACCTGGCGCCCAGCTCCACGCGGAGCGGATCTCACTCTGCTGCCACCCCAAACGCGCGCATAGCGGGTCGTCAGCGGCCCCCTTCACTAGATCCCTGTGGAGTTCCCTACGGGTAGCAGTCACAAGGTCACTGGACCTTGGTAGTCGTTTTAGCGCGGCTCGGCACTCTTTCATGTAGGCAGATTCTCCCCGCGGCCTGCGACGGCTCTCGATGGAAGGGTCGAGAACGAGGTCGGGGAAGGCGGCAGTAACCACGGGGTGCCACGGTTGGTCATCCTGCATATAGTGGCTCAGGAAGGCCAGCCTCTCAGCATCTTGATGACACTTCAAGTCCGGCATTCCCAAGCCTCCCTCACACGGACGTTGAATACAGACCTGTCTGCTCACCCAGTGTCTTCCTCTGTCCAAAGGAGCGAGGACAAGAGTTCGACAAGAGCTTTTAGGTGTTGTGCAGGCAGGGGAAGTACGGCCAGTCGGTAAAGGATGAGAGGAAAGACGTAAGTGGCGCACGCCTCAGCTCTACCCTTTAAGGAAAGTTTCCTAGGAAGCCACGAATTGACTGCAGCCTCCACCTTTGACCGTACCTCCAACCAATTCTTGTCAAGCTGGAGACCCGGTCCGAACCACACGCCGAGGATCCGGACCGGGCCATCTGTCCAGCTGAAAGGCGCAGGGAGGTTTGCGTTGCCACTCCATGCGCCCAACCGCAGTCCTACCGACTTGTTGCGGTTTATCTTGGCCTCCGTGATTCTTTCGTACTGTGTGAGTGCCTCCGACACGACCTCAATGTCTCTGAAGCCCGACACGAAGATCGTGACATCATCGGCGAACGCGGATACCTAGGCAGCTGAGCCGCCAGGCAGAGCCATTCCGCGCAGGGCCGAATTTGCCTCCCCATGTCTCAGCTTGCGGAGAAGAGGCTCCAAAGCCAGGACATAAAGCAGGGGCGACAGTGGACAACCCTGACGAACCGACCGAGAGATAACAAAGGGTTTCGAGCGCTTTCCGTTGACTTGCACGACAGCCATGGGCTGTCGATACATTATGGAGATCCACTTGCAAAAGTCCGGTTTAAAACCGGCGGCCTCTAAGACAGATGCCAGGAAATGATGGTCGACCCTATCAAAAGCTTTGGACTGATCTAAGTTTATCAGCGCGGCTTCCGTGTCGTCATCTATTCCCCCCTCTAGGATCGTGCGGATCAGGTGCAAGTTGTTCTGAATTGATCTCCCCTTCACAGCGTAGTTCTGTTCTGGTTCAACCAACTCGTCGATAACAACCTGCAGCCGATTCGACAGGACCTTGGCCAAAATCTTCAACTCTGTGTTTAGCAGAGTTATGGGCCTGTAGTCATCTAACTCTTCCCCTCCATGCCCGTCACCTTTCTTCAGCAATGTGATCACTCCCTTGGTCACCTGCCCTGGGATGGATCCCTGAGCAAACCAATGGTTGAACATATCCGTCAGAAGAGGCAGAAACATGGGCGACAGCCTCAAGTACAGTTCGTATGGCAGACCATCAAGTCCTGGCGATCTGTCACAGCTGACCTGCTTCAGCGCAGTAAAGACCTCCCGCTCCGTCACCCGGCCCTCGCAACCAGCCGCTCTAGCCGCCTCGAGGCGGGGAGAGTCAGCCAAATAGTCGCTAAACTCAAGGACCGGGAGATCGGGCTGCTGCGTAAAACGCTCCTCGAAATGTTCTCGAAACCCCTCGCAGATCTCCCGAGTCGATTCCAGGGTGCGTCCATTCGGATATTTGATTTTCACAATGTATTTGTCCGAGGCACGCCTAGAAACCTCACGGCGCACGTCTGCATCAGAATTGACTGCTTCGTTGCCTATCTTTCTAAGCCTAGCTCTAACTACTTGGCCTTCGTAACGCTCCCTAGTCTCGCGTAGAAGGTCCTGCTTAGCTAGTTCCTGACTAACCCTATCACCCTCCCCCGTAGCCTGGGCTAGTTTCTGCTCTAGCTGCTTCTTCGTCTTGGCCTTATCTAGTGCGAGGCGCTGGGCATACTTGACGGAGAAGCTTCTGATCTTTGCTTTCAGACCTAACCACCACTTACTCCCGGTAACCGCCCCCACTAGTGCCTTTTTAATCAATTCTCTTAACTGATCTTGGAAGTCTTGTATCTCCAGAAGGGAGGTGTTTAACTTCCAGTACCCCGCTAACTTAGGCCTATTTCCTAGCTTCAGCCGGGCCATAACTAATTTATGGTCCGTCTGGCCTAGCCAAGTGAACGTGGGACAAGATAAGAAGTCTACTTCGCCTCTCCTAACTAACATCCTGTCCAAATAGGTATTTGGATAGGAGGAAACGCTATTGGTCCACGTCCACATCTCCCGCCCCGGATGCTCGAACCGAAACCTGTCGACCAGACCGCATCTAGCCATCAGATCAGCCAGGCTGGACTCGCACCTCTCCGATCCTCTAGCATCGCCTCCTACCTTATCTATCTCGGGGTCTAAGATGGCGTTCCAATCTCCTATTAGCACTACCCGCTTCCGACAATCTACAAACGCGTCAAGCTGACTGAAGAATGAGACCCTCTCACGAGCGGTGCTGGGCGCATGAACCGCGATCACCCGAAACACAGAATCTTTTACGGCAACATCGGCCACAACCAGCCTGCCCACCGCATCTCTATGGACAACGTCGACCGTCGCCGACAGGGTACGTTTAACCAGCACGGAAACTCCCTTCCCCCGCGGGCTGCCATATGCTGAGAAAACCTCAAAATCTCTGGCCAGCACCTGACAGTCCACAGAGGAAACGAAATGCGTCTTCTGAATCGCAGCCACATCCACTCCCAGGGACAAGAGGTCGTGCCGGAGGCGAGCCGCCCGGCCCGGTGATCTCAAGCCCCTCGCATTCAAACTAGCCAAATTCAAAGCCATGGTACCTACCTTAGGGTGTGTCACACTCAGCTCCGAAGTCAGCTGGGGAGAGGACGCCGACGTTATGTGCCATGCTCAAGGTGGTCAGGTTTTTCATATCCTGACCTTCTCTCGCAATGCCGCCGACGTCCAAAGGATAAATTAATTTTATGGCCCTGTAGAGTGACGGATGGACCAACACGGGGACCCTTCCCTTGCATTGTTTTGACAGTTCATCAAGAGAAGGGTCATTTTTTTTCACCAGTTCAATTCCCGGAAACGCCCCTTCAGCGGCCTGCAGCCTTGTCCACAAGTTGGTCTTGCAGGCCTCTGGAGTTCTGACAAAAGTTATTAGGAGTGGGGCGTCCGGGAAATTTGAGGGGATATTTACATCTTTCCCCTCTATCTGTTTGTAATCGAGCAGAGGTTTTAAGTTTTTCCTCTGCCGATGGGAAATATCTGTGGCCACAGATAGAGGGTCTACATTACATAGTTCCTCAGGGGCAAGGACCTTTGGTCTGCAAGAGGCAGAGGAGTCTCTCCTCTCCCTCGGTTCATTCTTTTCATTTTCTTTTTGGGGTAGTGGCTCAGTTTGCCTTGGTGTGGGGACGGGTGTTTGTGTGGTGCCTGGTGTTGGTGTTGGTGTGGTGTCTGGTGTTGGTGCGGTGTCTGGTGTTGGTGCGGTGTCTGGTGTTGGTGTTGGTGCGGTGTCTGGTGTTGGTGTGGTGTCTGGTGTTGGTGCGGTGTCTGGTGTTGGTGCGGTGTCTGGTGTTGGTGCAGTGTGTGGTTTGGGGGTGGAAGTGGATTTTGTTGTTAGGGGTGGTGTATGTTCACAGGGAGTAGGGGCCACCTTTTCTTCCTCTTTTCTTCTTTTGTTTTTCTTTTTCATTCTTTCGAATGAACCGGGGAGAGGTGAGGTTGAGTTCCTCTCCCTCTCACTTGCGGATTCATCCTCAGAGGAGCAGTCTTTTCTCCGCTTGATCCCCGTCTCGATTGGTGTGGGGACCGTTGGTTGTGTCTGCTCCTCTATTTGCTGCTGCAGCTGTTTTTGTTGTTGCTGCTCTCGCTGGTGTCGTTGTTGCTGCTGCTTCTGCTGCACTTGCTGATTTTGCTGCTGCAGTAGTTGTTGCTGCAGTTGTTTCCGCGGCATTGGCTGCGGTGGCTGTTGTTGTTGCTGCATTTGCAGAGGCTCCTGCCTCGATTTTTGGGCTGGTGGTGGGACGGTGGCAGAAGGGATTATGTGTTTCCGCTTTTGTCTCACTACCGTGCTCCATTCTTCCCCCTTGGCCTCCTGGGTGGTTTGGGTTTTCCTTGGAGTTGGGGTTGGTGCTGCAGTTGCAGGGGTTGTTGCCGCCTGTTTTGGTGCGGGCGTTGTCTCAGGGGTTGTGACCGCCTTTTGGGTTGTTGGATTAGGGGTTACCCTTTGGGGGCAACTCCTAGCCATGTGGCCCTGCTTTTGGCAGAACCAACAGTGTGGACGACGGCCCTCCACCACTACCATTATGCTGGCGTCTTTGTATGTCAGCAGCGGTGGTATTGCTTGAAAACCTTCCCTCTTCAGCCTCATTGCTATTGTGTAGCAGCCCAGGTGAGTCCCAGTTTTTGACCGTACTGGGGTCACCTGTTCTACCTCACCGTACTGGCTGAAGAGGCATCCTAATACTTCCGCAGGTATTTGGGTTGGCACATTAAATACCTGCACCCGAGTCCTTCTCTTGCCCTGGTATTCAGGTGTTAGTTTGACTCTCCCATGCTTTATTTCTTGGAGGGAGAGTCTCTCCGCATCATCCTTGGTGGGTAGGAGGATGTCCCACACAGCGAAGCTCCTCTGGTACAGGTATAGTACTGGGATGTTAAGTTTGTGGAGAAGCCCCGCCATGTCTTCCTTCTTCATTCCTAGGAGGCGGTTTTCCGGTATATCGGAAATGGCAAAGGACAGGACTCTGCCCTCAATCGCCTCCCAGGCACCTGGTATGGGTTTTATATCTGCCCCCTCTATGTATTGTCTGTACTTTGTCAGGTACAGGTCTCTATACTCTTGAGGGGACAGTTGTTTTTCTACGGTCTTCCCCCACGCAGACCCTCTTGTTGGTGTTGGTATGGGGTCTTTAGTGGGGTTGGATCGTTTTTGGTCTTTTATGGAGGTCGCCCCTGCCTGTTTATTGGCGACGCTTCCTGCCTCCCCAGATGTCTTGGTCAGTCCTTTTGTGGGAGTGTCACATTTTTGGGCGGCGGCTCCCTTTTTAGTGTCTTTTTCGGGAGCAGCTTTCCGTTTTGGGGAGTCGGCCTCTCGGGGAGCATGATCCTTTTTGTTTACTTTGAGGCCATCTGCCCCTTCCTCGTTTGTGAGGTCCAGGCGGTATGCCCCCTCATTTTCTTGATCTGCTCCCCTTTTGGGAGAGCAGCCCTCCTGGGGAGCGCTGTCCCCTTTATTGCCCTTTTGGTCCGGCACCTCCTCCTTTTTGTGGTTGGAGTGAGATGCTACGACCGATTTTGGTTTTGCTCCCCTTTGGGGGGAGTCGCCCTCGGGGGGAGCTGTTGTTGAATTTTTCCCCTCCTGAGCGTCCAATGGTGTCATACCCGGGCGGTACGCCCCATCAGCAGTTGTTTTTTCTCCTGTTGGGGATTCGTCCTCTTGGGGAGCAGTAGCCCCCTGGCTGAGGGTATCCATATTGGTGGCCCCCGGGCTGGGGGTGTCCGTTTTGGGTCACTCTTTTAAAAAAAATTCACTGAAAAAAGTGACGTGGAATCAGCGTCCAAAGTGGGGAGCCGACTTTGGCGCCAAAAAGAGGTGGCGCCAAAAGGCGGCAAGAGGGGAGATAGAACTGAGAGAGGGAGTGGGAAGTTAGTGGAGGGAAGAGAGAAGGTGTTTCCAACCCTCCCTCGCGGGAAGGTCGTAAATTATCAGCTCGGATCCCCCCCCCCCGTGGGGGAGGGTGGAGAGCAGAGAAAGACAGACAAAGTGGGGGTGCGGACAGAACGCGACCCAAAAAGCTTGTCAGGTGTTCCGGGCACGAGAATGTGTCACCAGAACAGCACTGCCTCGCACGATGTAGGTATCAGAACAGATACTACACTTTGATCTTGGCCAAAAGGCCAAGTAAGCACCGAGAAAATTATATTATTGTAGCCCTTTTGTTAAAACTGTAAAAGTATTTATCTAAGTAATCTGGTTAATGTAGTGTAAGAATATATTTGGTTATTACGGTTTATCTCCAATACCCTTATAGGAGTCTGTGACATATTTCTATTGTATGGATGACCCACGCGAACGGGAACCCCACTATATCATTATACCACCTGTAGAGAGAACAGATACTACCCTTGGATTCTAGCCATAAGACAAAGAAGGTATATTTTAATTTCACGTACGGCCCAAAAGCAACATCATTTTTTTATTTTAATTAATTTTTTTTTCCATTACGTCCTCGGCCATCATCAGGAGATCCTATTTATTCCAAAAGGAGGATAACTAAAACCACTATCAATAATTTCCCGCACTCTTTATCTATGCCTAAACCTAATACGGCATAATTATGTTAACACATCGGTTTCTGCTAGATCACCGGAGTTAAGCAACGTTGAACCTGGTCAGTACTAAATGGGTAACTATTTGTGACTTCCAGATTATATATGTGCTCTCTGCTTATCTCAGTATTGTTTCCAGTCGTCCTGGACTTCTCCTTGCCACTGAACTCAAACAGTGCCGATTCAGGAGATATGTTGCTGAGGATTGCGCAACCCTTACCTCACAATTACATGCGCAGCTGCCCCTAAAGGGTATATCCTTTGTCTTTCGAAACTGAATGAGGGGGCATCAAAAAACCTAAACGTAGATTCCATGAACAAAGTTTCTTTCTTAGAACTGCACGCATGTGGAACTCTGTTCCGTTTTCCTGCTTTCCAACTGACTACACTATGGTGGTTTTCAAGTCCAGCGTAAACAAATTCTTGATGAACCGTCTCCATAACTAATCCAATTTACCAAATTTCCACTACTAACGATTACTACGATATTGTCCCATTGACTACTGTACACTAATTAACCCTTATCCTCGAGAGGTCTTCGGGCCTGGATAAGTGGTTACTCCATCATAAAAAAGGAAAGTGATAACATACTATGAACATTCAATTAACGTATCTGTATATACTAATTTAATGTTCGTAGTATGTTATTACCTTCCACCCTTCTTTTTAATAAATAGGATCTCCCGATCGAATAATTTATGTGGAAACCGTGACACACGTACATACGTTAAATGTACTATGGTATTAATTATATAGAGTATTCAGTTTTGATATGTCGAAATATGAAGATGTGAAATTACAAGCTTCATGTCTTGTTATTCCCACCCACATACTGTGACATGACCACCATCTTACCCTTTTCTCCCTCGCATCAAATTGAATTGTGTTACAACATCTATTCCACGTCCAATGTGACCGCAGAACAAACGTTACCACCTTCTAATTTTACGAGTTCCAAAATTTTCAAGCCAGACTCCTTCTAACAGAAATGAACACTTAACGGACTATATTAAATGTTTTATCCTGAGTTTGAGGAAAACATTTTCTCTGTCGCCCCAAACAGGTCAGCGGATTCGTTACCCATTGTCTGAGGCACACAAATGGTAAACGAATTCCGATGTCATTTAGGGAGTTTATTTTCACCGACTATTTCTGGTCACATACCCAGACTTACCCTTTTCATGTCTAATGAGGCGCATGTGTTCCATTTAGTTTTAGACCTAATCTTTGTATTAATCCTAAACGTCATTTTGAGCAACATTATGGATTTAAGCAATCCCGTTCTACTGCGGATATCCTAAGAGTCATCACTGTACGTATATACTATACACTGGATCAGGGGCGTGCAAAGAAGAGTGCTAGGGGTATCCAAGCACCTACCGCTTTTACTCCTGTTGTAAAAGTGCCCTTTTCAGAGGAATATATTATAGGCCTGTGCCCCACCAAGACGGTGTTTATTACATTTTGCCGTTTTTTTTTTCATTTGCTCTGAAAAAGTTCTCTGCGCGTCACTGCACTGGATGTTATGTGTTTGAGTCTGGGGATCGTAAACATCCAACATATATTTAAAAAACTAAAACTCAAAGTTTAAAGAAAAATAGTATTTATTGTACATAAAAATAAAGAAACAAAAATATTTACAAATAATCCAAGGGAGATAAGCTAGTTCCGTATTCAGTCTAGTTTATGTTTAGAAGAAAGACCGAGTTGTTGAGAATTAATAACAATATTTCTTTGGTCAGAGAGAAGGTTAGAAAATATTTATAATTACCAAATGTGTCCAGTTTTCTTTGGGGATTGCTTGTAATAGATTCTTTTTATAAGATTCCTTTCAACAGGATTTGGATCCCAGGAAATATTGACTGGAGTTAATCTAGTCAGGGTCTGACAACCTGGAGCGGCGTAACGACTCAAACTGACTCTCATGCTGACTAACTATCAGCGTTCTTTTATAGTTTTGGTGAATGGAAAATTCCAGAAACGTTCCAAATGAAACACCACAAATTAGAACATTCCAGAAGATCTCGAAAAAGCACATTTTTATATTTTAATTTTAATGTAATTTTTTTAATAACAATAATTATACATTTTTAATATTATAAGAAATTGTAATATCTTAATACTTTTATGAGGAAAATGTCCTCCTATGTCATGGAATGGATAGAGCTGATGAAGTTAACGTGGTGGAGCTTGATATATCCAAAGTCTTTACTAAGGTCTGGCATGAAGGTCTTCCCAGGAAAATTCATTTGTACGGTATTACTGGACGAATATCTCTATAATAAAGTAAAGTCGGTTTTTCTCGCGACGAAATCAAGAAAGTGAGAGTTACACATGGTTACTTTCAACTTTCCATAAATTTGATTCCCTATTATCATGAAGTCTGCACACACACACACACACACACACACACACACACACACACACACACACACACGCGCGCGCGCGCGCGCATATGCACATGCATACATGCATGCACAAACAATTAGCATGCACAATCTGATGCAGCGTTATTTAATCACCATAATCGTATTGATTTTTTTTACAAATGAATCACCACTTACGAAGGCCCAGAGGCCACTCGAGGATAAGGGTTAAAGAGGGTACCGTAGTCAAAGGGATAATATCATAGTAATCGTTAGTAGTGTAAATTTGGTAAATTGGATTACTTAAGGGGAACGGCTCATGAAGAATTTGTTTACGTTGGACTTGAAGACGACCATATTGTAACCAGCTGGAAAGCAGGCAATCAGAAGAGAGTTCCACAATCCCGATATATTGTTTTATTGCTTGTCTTTAATTGCATTACTCAAACTAACTTTCTGTTAGTATCGGGAAATGTGTGAATACACGAGACAAAATGCGATTCAAGCTGATGATGAATTAACATCTTTGGCAACAAATCTTCAGGAACCTTCACCTCACTTCGCTTCACTTCTTTACACTTTCAATTTCCGAATGAACTTAAATGTTGTTGATATATTTTAAAAAATG
This sequence comes from Euprymna scolopes, assembly GCF_053919585.1. Taxonomy (NCBI): domain Eukaryota; kingdom Metazoa; phylum Mollusca; class Cephalopoda; order Sepiida; family Sepiolidae; genus Euprymna; species Euprymna scolopes. The sequence goes on along the minus strand of NC_136499.1, from coordinate 17,336,209 downwards.
AAGGTACTAGGTTAACCAATAGAACTTTTTTTCATATTAGTCGAGCGTCATTTTAACAGAATAAAAAAAGGGCCAAGTTTTATCGTCATATTTTAAGACTGTTATAGATTGGGGCCCTACGTAAGTAGATAGAGATTGAGTCAGCTATTATGAATTTCGAGAGCGTGTCATTAAGTGCATGTCAGGGCGGCCTGGCGACGAATGGAGATGAACACGGGCACACCGCGTGTGAGGCGATAAAGATCGAGAGTTAATTGTCTAGACAATACAACGCAAGAAGCAAGTATCGAATTATTAGATAGAGATTGCATCGTGTATTTAATCAGTTTCGCGTTTTGTAATCCGCTCTGATTCATTTGAGTGGAATAAAAAATAGGGGGCTTTACTTTAAGAGGGCCCTCATCGTGAGATCGAGATATGATTTGAATTAACCCCCCCCCACCTCCACCCAATGCAACTAGCTTGAATAGCACCCTCTTTCTTTATCCGCTTCGTTGGAATGCATTCTCCTCTTTACTTCCAAAAGCAAGGATTTTTCATAGGAAGGTGTTTACTCAATATTTTTTAACCAATAAAAATAGTTCTAATCTCCAAATCTAACAAAAGCGATGCGAACTTAGAAGCCTCTAATCAAAGAACGTACACGGGGCAAGACTCACGTCCAAGCTCCATCACCTCGCACACATCTACACACGCACTAATAAGAACAAGGTAAATCAACTCACACGCATACAGTACAACGTTGATTTATATTCATATTGTCAGGCATGCATAACAAATAACGGCATAATTCACGTTGACACACCAGTTCTTGTTAGATCACTGAAGTTAAGCAACGTTGAGTCTGGTCAGTACTAGAATGGGTGGTCATTTGGGAATTCAAAGTGCTATATGTGCTCTCTGCTTGTCTCGGCATTGTTTCCAGTCATCTAGCACTTCACCTTGCCACTAGACTCAAGCAGTGACGATTCAGAAGAGGTATGGATGGTTCTTGCACAACCCTTGCTTCAAAATTCCATGCGCAGCTGCCTTTACAGGGGGTATCCATTGTCTTTCGAGACTGAACGGAGGCATCATCGCATAACCAACCTCTCGGATTTGATATTCACTCAACATTTTCGTACCTAAAAATACGAGTTAAACTTTCCTCAATGAATGTGTCGAACTAAAAATGACTTTTACCTTCTTGTACACTTAATTATATAAATGTTTTGTTGTTTAATCAAGTTTTCTTTGAATTTTCATTTACAAAACACTATCTAGCTGGTGACCCCACTAACATTCGTCAATGTTTCACTTATTTCTTTTTTAATATGTATGCATATCCGTTTATTATGTTATTATTGTTTTCTTCGCTATAATGTGTAAACAGTAACAAACGTAATATACTGTAATTTTTAATACTAACAGGACCCGTGGAAATTCCATGGAATAAGAAATATATTGAAAAGTCGCTGGAAAAAATGGTGGGGTTATTCTATGGATTCAGTAGATATCTCATTGCCGATGTAATTCTCTACCTGTATGAGAGCCAAGTACGTCCTAGTATGGAGTACTGTTTCCACATCTGGGCATGAGCCGTTAGAAGCACATTATCCTGACTTGACAGACTTCGTAACTTAGTAGGGGATGCCCTTTTCTCTTCGGTCCTGGACATGACCTTAAACTATATCCGATGGTGAGGCCCCAGCTTTCAGGCTTTGGGGAGTGTGGAGCCACTCTTTAATTGCCATTTCTTCTAGGTCCACTCTGACCCGGAGTGGTAGTACCTGTTAGAGTCCCAACTGTGGGTTAAATAGAAACAGATATGAAAAAATAAATATATTTTATTAAAAATTTTTTCTTCAAAATAACTGGATTCGCTATTAAATAGCATGAAAAGGGTTGATATGCCGTAAAACAAAACAACCAACCAACCTCTCTGCAACCTCTTTTCAACAGAAGAGACGTTAAGAGTCTGTCTTTGCTTTATCGGTATTTTCATAGCAAGTCCTTTCCAAACTTTTATGAAAAGCACTCGTCTAGTTGAAACCACTATCGATAATTTCCCCCACTCTTTATCTGTGCCTTAACTTAAACGTAGATTCCATGAACAAAGCTTCTTTCTAAGAACTGCACACCTGTGGAACTCTGTTCCGTTTTCTTGCTTTCCAACTGACTACAATATGGTCGTCTTCAAGTCCACATGAACAAGTTCTTGATGAGCCGTACCCTTAATCCAATTTACCAAATTTCCACAACTAACGGTTACTACAATATTGCCCCATTGACGACCGTACACTCATTAACTCTTGTGGTCAAGTGGCCTCCAGGCCTTGATAAGTGGTCACCATTTGTAAAAAAATCAACAAATATGTTTTGATAAAGCTGATATTTTTCTGTATAGCGCAAAAATAGTTATTTAGACATAAAAAAAACAATAACACACTCAGCAAAAATGAGTTTATTAACATTTCTATGAAAATAATATCTATGACATTTTAAATATAGGACTGAGCAAAATAGGATAGACTAGTAAGTACTAATAAATATTTATAAAGTAATATTGTGCTACATAGTTCAATACAAATGATAAAATTATATTGTAACAAAACAATCTTTTATGTATTTCTTCAGTCCAGCACCTCTTGACAGACAATTTTATTTTTTTAACCGTTTTTTTTTTTCGATTGTTCCTTTTTCACATAACGTTTCCTTAACTTCTTTTTCGGTGAAGAACCGCTGCACGTCAAAATTACTACGGGTTCCGTTCTCACACCAATGTAACAATGATCATATATTATTACTAGCAGTTAAGCCCGGCTTTGTTCGGGTCATATGTACTGTTCATAACTTTATGTGCATATGTATATATAAGTATATATTAAAAAGTTTCACTCATGTCCAGGTAGCCCATATTTTCAAGTGTTTAGACCCCAAGTTGGCGGAGGAGTTTGATATACTCTGCAAAGGTCAACTCTTTCAACTTTGACTTGTTGGCAGCCAAATTTTGCTCCAAAAACTGATTAAAAAGCTTGCTACATGTCTAAATACCCTTAATGTAAAATTTCAAATGTTTAAACCCAAAATTGGCTGAATAGTTTGCTAGAGACCACAAAAGTCAAATCTTTTGAACTTTGACCACTTAGCAGCCAAATTTCCGGCTATATGTCTGAATACACTTTCTGTAAAATTTCAAATGTTTAGATCAAAAATTGGCTGAGAGGTCAATTTTTTTTTAGCTTTGACACCTTAACTTTTATTGTTTTTGGCTCAAATCAAATTAAAAAAAGTTTTATCCATTTCCAAGTAACCTACATCTAAAATTTCAAGTGTTTAGACCTAAAATTGGCGGAGGAGTTTGGTAGAGTTCTCAATGGTCAAATCGTTGAACTTTGGCCTTTTAACAGCCAAATTTCTGGCCGAAAACCGATTACAAAGATTTTCCCAAATTTCAGCACCCTGTATATCAAATATCGAGTCTGTAGACTTAAAATTGACAGAGTTATTTTGTAGGGAAATGTACACAGACAGACACACAGACAGACGGACAAACACTTTCACTTTTATAGATATATAGATATAGATGATATTCGAAAACGAGGGTAAATTAAAGGGAAATCACTCTCATATTCTTGTTCAGGGTTACCATATTTGACCTCTATTTTTTGTTCTTTGGCTTGCAAAAATTGTATTTGGCCTTTTTCAAAGCTTAACGTATGGATCAAGAAAGGAACAAGCAGAATATCATGTAGCTGTGGTTCTTGGCTATCATCGGTCAAACTGGTCCTAATAAGGTCAGGGGTCATGCCAGATCTTTTATTGGTTGATTATTTTCTGTGAATAAAGAGGAATGCTAATTCTACGCGAATGAAGTTTTGATTCTCGTAGATGAATGGCGGACGCAGAAGGGGTATAAAAGAATAATGGCGGTCGATCTTCGGTTGTTTGTGATGGTTGACAAACTTTTTTAATTGCAGCGAACGATCAACAGGAAGTGTGAGTGTGATTACGATTATGTGGCGACCAGAGGGGGTGGGAAGAGCGAAAACAAAACGTTTCTTTAAGGTATTTATTTGCTTCCCCACCAAAGCAAATTAGGCACAAGGCCGTTTTTAATGTGGGGACCTATTTACAATGCCACCCCACGGGACAGAGTTAGAAACCAGGGTCGTTTTTTAACGTGGAGAAAAGGTACGAAAATAAAAATTGTCTCAGTCGTGAAGGACTGCTCCTCCACCGAAAGAGAACAAGAAATGGAAGTGCAGTATCTGAAGAACAGATACTACACTTTGATCTTGGCCAACTTTAATCTCATGCTTTGGTTTCGTGGAGATGAGAAGAGTCGGGTGACAAAAGAGACGAATAGGAAAACAAAGACAGAAAAGCAGAGAAATAGACTGAGAGAGAAAGAATGAAAGAGAGGGAGAGAGAGAGAGAGAGAGAGAGAGAGAGAGAGAGAGAGAGGGGGACGTGCTCAGAAAAAGATAGAAGGATTAAATTGGAGCGGCACGAAAGAATTACTAGCTGAGTGAGAGGGAGAGAGAGGCGGGGAGAGGGATGATTGAAACAGTAAGAGACACACATAAAAGAGATACGGCGAAGCTGAGGGTGATATATATATATATATATATATATATATATATATATATATATAGAGAGAGAGAGAGAGAGAGAGAGAGAGAGAGAGAGAAGGGACGAAGGTAACAGATCGACAAATTAATATAAAAGGAACTCTGTGTATCTGTTCCCTATAGACTGTTCGTTCCCTATAGACTCGAAAACGGCTGAGCCGATTTTTAATTAAATTTTACATGAAGGTACTTCATGTACTTGGCAGTGTTCTTAGGTAGGTTTTGTATTGGAATGTCTTCGATAAGTATCGATAATCGATAATCGAAATAATCCGATGATAGAAGGAACAGGCAATTTTGACCATTACACAGCCTAACATCACAAGTGCATTATTACCACACAAACCGAAAGGTTCGACATATAAAATCAACAGTAGGTTCTTTGATATAACAGAGACGCGTACGAAATGAATGTTTTTGTTTAGAGAACGATTGAATCATGATACTTGACTTTTGCATTTTAAACTTTAATTCACGCCAGTATATATAATATAATTTTATAAAATCAATAGTAGGTTCTCTACAGTGCAATGTAGATTACAATTTATTGTTAAGTCACTGCAATAGGCACACGAGCTTCCATCCGATGCATTGTGATGGATATCCAATTAGAGCAGGCAATCAATCCATTTTATTGAAAAAATGGGTTATTTCATCGATTTCGATGGCAATAAAAATATGGGACTATGAAATATTCGTTGATCATCATTCAATCCCGGGCAACGTCCGGTTACCTTGATAGTATTTTGCCTGTAAGTTCATTTCCTAGGGACTCGAAAATCAGTTGGCTGATTTTTATGAAATTTCATACGAAGATACTTTATAGGCCTGACAATAGGCATCGATAATCTATAATTTAAATAATCCGATGAAAGAAGGAACAAGCAATTTTGACCAAAGTTAACACCTTACACAGCCTAACATCACGAGGTTCTTTGTTCAGCAACCGAGAAGGCTAACATGCTTGCCAGTCGATTTGCCTCAAACTCCACACTGGACCCTCTAAACCACCCCCTACCTCAATTTCCTATGCGGACAGACGCCACGCTAGACGATCTGAAAATCACCCCTGCTCAGGTGCATGCTATCATAAAAAACCTTGACACTTCCAAAGCATGTGGACCCGACCTCATCCCAGCTGTGCTATTAAAAAAGTGCTCAGCCGAAGTAGCTCCAGTTCTCTCCAAACTCTACAACAAATGCCTTAATGAATCTTGTTTTCCGAGCTGTTGGAAAACTGCTTCTGTAGTACCAGTATTCAAGAATTCTGGCGAAAGAACTGACCCATTAAATTATCGCCCTATTAGCCTCCTCCCACTTTTTGCCAAAATATTTGAGACCTTAATTAACCATGCTCTAGTCCAGCACCTTACAGATGCTAAACTTCTGACCGACCATCAATATGGATTTAGACAAGCCCGTTCCACGGCAGACATCCTCACTGTAATCTCTGAACGCATATACCATTCACTGGACAAAGCGGGAGAGGGCAGAGTGGTAGCTCTAGATATATCTAAGGCTTTTGACAGGGTATGGCATGAGGGTCTCCTCAGGAAGATTAGATCTTACGGTATCACTGGTAGAATACTTAACATAATTAAATCCTTCTTAGATAAGAGAAAAATCCAGGTTGTCCTCGACGGTCGTACATCTAAACAATATGATATAAATGCGGGAGTGCCCCAGGGATCTATCCTTGGACCTCTGCTGTTCCTGATATTCATAAATGACCTCCCCGACAAAATTGCCTCTGAGATGGGTATATATGCTGATGACACCACACTCTATAGCAGGCACGACAGGAAAACAAATGAACATATATCTAAAGTAATGGCAGAAACACTAGAGGATGACCTCCAATCAGTAGTGGAATGGGGACAAAAATGGATGGTAACGTTCAATGCCACCAAGACAAAACTGGTTTCATTCAATAATTACAAGAAACCTTCTCTACCACCTATAGCAATGGCCAACGACTCTTTATCTGAGAGTACGTCTCTCAAGCTCCTTGGCCTAACGTTCACAGGAAACATGAGTTGGAACAATTACATCGAGGGCATTGCCAGGGCCGCTGCAAGGAAGGTAGTTTCTCTCTACCGTGCTAGAAAGCTACTAACACCCGAAAGTATCCTGTACCTCTATAAGGCCACTATTCGCCCATGTATGGAGTATTGCTGTCATATTTGGGCCGGTGCATCGGCTACTAGTCTATCGCTCCTTGACAGGGTTCAAAAGAGAGTCGCAAATCTGATAGGCCCTAAACTGGCATCTAAACTTCAGCCTCTGTCCCATCGTCGAAACGTTGCATCCCTCTGCCTGTTCTACAAGTATTATAATGGTGAATGCTCTGAAGAACTGCAAGCACTTGTGCCCCCACGACGTGAACACCCTCGACAGACCCGACAAGCTGCAAAATCCCACCCCCACACTGTAGAGATCCCTAGATGTAAAAGATCTTTCTACTCCAGTAGTTTCTTCCCCAGAACAGCTAGACTTTGGAATTCCATTCCAGGTCACTGCTTCCCCAACTGTACTGACATGCATAAGTTCAAGTGCAACGTGAACCAACATCTCGCTGCCCTAATCCCTACATAGTACCCCAGTAGATGTTTCCCCTGATAGTAGCCCCTACACCAAAGTGGCAATGTGCCTTGTTTGGGGTGAAAATGTAATAAAAAAAAAACAAAAAAAAAACATCACAAATGCATTTGAGAAGTTTTATTACTACACAAGCCAAAAGGCCCATTATATAAAATCAACAATAGGTTTTATATGATAGGGGCGCGTTCGAAATGAATTTTTCTGTTTAAAGCACAATTTCACAATGATATTTGACTTTTTCATTTTAAACTTAAATTCAAGCCATTATCACCGCACAACAAGTAACGCCAGGCATTTAAAATTCTTTGATATGGCAAGTGTACGTTTAAAATGAATGTTTCTGTGTAGAGCACAATTGAAGCATAATACTTGGCTTTTGCATTTTAAACGTTAATCCAAGCCATGATATATAACAATAATTTTATAAAAGCAATAGTTGGTTCTCTTCAGTACAGTGTATTGTCAACTACTGTTAACTAAGTCAGTGTGACGGGCATGTGAGCTTCCTCCTGCTGCACCACGATGGGTCCCCAACTTGATTGAAAAATAGGCAATTTCACCGATTTCAATGACAGAAAACATTCGTTGATGATCATTCCATCCCGGGCAACGTATATATAGATATATATACACACTGTACACTCATAAACCTTTATCCTCGAGTGGCCTTCGGGCCTTGATAAGAGGTGACTCATTTGAGTACAATGGTTAGTATGCTAAGACGGAAAGAAACTGCAACCTACTGTTTGTTCAACTACAAAGAAGGCTATGATGATACATCAAATTCTTTCGAGAGACAGCATGAATGGCGTTCAAAATGATGAGCAACAATGAATTCATTAATGCCTCGAGGGAGAGAGAGAGAGAGAGAGAGAGAGAGAGAGAGAGAGAGAGAGAGATGTAGAGTCACAGCCGTCAATGCCTGTACTAAGCAGGACACAACTTGAATTAACGAATGGAGTATATGTTTCAAACTTCTACCCATAATCAGCTACGTTTATAAACCTATCAGAGAGAAAGGATCCAATCCAGCTATTCCAAAGCAAGCAAGTTCGTGAAACAACCTGTTCTGCCAGCCTCTCTCAAAGAATTTTGATGTATTGAGAGCTATCGCTATCGAAACGAAACCCCTGTCAAAAGATTCGCTGACCTTGCAGGATATAATCCATATTGCTTGTCACTAAGTAGGTTGCTTTCGCTCATGTGATTAATGATTTGTTAATTTATCACATATTCAAACATCTTACTCATGGCGAATATGGGAGTGATAAGTCTGTATTGAGATGCAGAAGACCAGAGATGCAGAATCACCAGCATTTTAAAATACTGAGTTGACCAGTGAGGGGTTCGAAAGAGATTGAAAGCATTTATTCTTTAAGCAACGATTGTATAGTTTTGTTATTACGTCTATATATATAGTAGTAGCGTTAGTGCATGTGTGTGAGTGTGTGCGTGTGTATGCGTGTGTGTGTATGCGTGTGTGTGTGTGCGTGTGTGTGTGTATGCGCGCACGCGCGTGTGTGTGTGTTTACAGCTCTCCTATAGCCCACACCACTAGACCGATCATGATAAATCTGGTATGGTGATGGTCCCCCACCAAGGGCTGGTGCACAACATTTTCAAGGTTAAGGTCAAAGGTCAAGATCATAGCCTATGTATATATACTATCCTACAGTCCACACCACTGTACCCATCATGACTAACCCTGACATGATGATGGTCTCCGACCTAGGGATGGTGCACACTATTTTTGAAGGTCAGGGTCAAAGATTAAGTAGTAATATAAATTGCTCAATTCAGTTTCTGTTATTGAATAATAAGACTGAACGAAAGCTATAAATAAATGAAATTAAATTATAATAAAACATCAAAATAAATAAATAAAGGCAACATTTCCAGCTATTCTAACTTTTTTAATGTCGATTTAAAAAACTAATTTCAGATAGATTATTTTCATGCAACATTTATAAAGGAGGTTTTAATTCTCTTTTGCTATTCGCCATGTTTTATAGAAAGAATAGAGAAACTCTTAATACTTGAATTGTAAAATAGACACTTACTTTAAAGTCAGTGGAATTGAAATCTTTCCCTTAGAATTTCGAACGTCGTTTTCGCTGCCTTTGCGTAGAAATGGGGGAGGGGGGATTTCAGTTATATCGGTTTAAAGATAAGTGTCCACGTTAAAGCCATGGCCTCCGCCCAGTCTCGAGAGACAATGGATACCCTTTGTAACGGTGGCTGCGCGTGTGTAATTGTGAAGCTAGAGTTGCAGCATTTTCAACCACACCATTCCTGAGCACTGCTTTATTCCAATGGCAAGAAGTCCAGAACGACTGGAACAATAACGAACGTGTAATAGCAGAAGTGAACCGTCTGTTTCACTCATGCGCAAATACATTTTTTTCATTGAATTTTCGATAATGATGTGCTAAGACAAGCCACAAGGTTTGTACTGCGATGCAGAGGATTAATCATTAGTATATGATGATCTATATTATATTTCTTTTGTTTTGTTAGTTTGTCTGTCTGCTCGTGGTTCATTTCACATTTTCTTGAAAACTAATGAGCCGATCTTGCTGAAATCATGTATGAACCTTTGCTATGATAAAATATGATGCAGCGAACTAAGTATTATGGTATCCGTTCGATACACAGTTAGAAATTAATAGGGATTAATCACCACAATACTACATTTAGCCTAGAATTTTTCCCGGAAACTACTGGACCGATCTGGCTGAAATTTTGTATGAACCTTTGTTATAATAAGGTGCAACGAACGAATTATTATAGTATCCTTCGATGTACAGTCATGGGTTAATATGAGTTATTAAGGATAAGTATTTAATGTAAAAATGAACACAAATTTAATAATATTCAACTATTAATGTGACATAAAGCACTCTTTGTAAAATCAACGGTCTCTAACTTTTACCCGGTTTAAAGTATAGTCTATAATAATTTGTATTTACAAACATTTTAGCCTCCCTCCGAATACCGACGCGGTATCTATTCCAAAGTTCGCCGAATTACCAGCAATAATCTGATTTGAATAATACGAGTTAGGATCAAAGTGCAGTATCTGCTCTGTCCTCAATCAGGGAAGAAAAATTCTTCATCGACATTCAGATGCCTTTCTTTGGGTAGCTGGATTTTACTCACATTAAAACTGACTTCGTAGGAATAGAAGTTAATACGAAGAGGCATTGATCGCTATTATGAATTCAAAGCGAGACTTTGTGTGGGTGTTGCGTTTTCACGGAAATAAATCAACAGGCGGGAAATCCAGAGTTGTTTTAGAGAGAGAGAGAGAGAGAGAGAGAGAGAGAGAGAGAGAGAGAGAGAGAGAGAGAGAGAGAGTGTGTGTGTGTGTGTGTGTGTGTGTGTGTGTGTGTGTGTGTGTGCGTGTGCGCGCGAGCGCGCGGGTGTGTGTGACATAGTCTTCTGTACTTCGATCTATAATTATCTACCCACACCTATTTCTCTTCCCACGTATCATCGGGGAATAACAAACAGTAAACAACAGAAAAAAAAAAAAACGAAAAAAGGAAAATGGTGTTCAACTTTTATTGCGACGTCGAATTATCAAATCAAACGAAAAAATTTTTTCCTAAAAAAAAAGAGAAGAAAAAAAAGAAAAGAAAGACAAATGACGAATGACAGATGAAACGAACGGGTTTGAAATTTACCACAAAACCCACAGAAAATACTTTTCTCATAAAACAAATAAAATAAAAAATGGAGTAAAATGTTTCCCTTAAGATTCGGATTATGCTTTGGAAATGACTGAATAAAAATGTATCTATCTATCTATCTATCTATCTCTTTCTCTCTCTCTCTCTCTCTCTCTCTCTCTCTCTCTCTCTCTCTATATATATATATATATATATATATATATATATATATATATATATATATATATATATATATATATAGTAATTTATAAAATATATATGGCGGTTAAGCTACACTGAATATTCGGCGTTTCATCCACTCTAAGATTCGTCAGGCGCGAATTCTGTGGTTGTTTCTCGTTTTTATATGGTCCTCTTCTGTTGAGGATTTTAGTTAGCCAATCAGCTTTCTAGTATCCACCGCGCCCCTTCCTATCAGCCAATGGGCATGCATTTTATCGAACAAAGGATCTGTTTTATATATATATATATATATATATATATATATATATATATATATATATATATATATATATATATATATATACGTCGTTTTTTGGGGTCCAGAATTCCTCCTACATTAAAGGAGAAAAATAAACAAAAATCTGATTATGTACACACTAGCGACGAAATGAAATATCATATTCTAAAAACTACGTAAATTGATCAGCTAATTTTATTTTAAATTAGAAAATCAAATTTTATGCCTAACCGAAGAGCGATTGTCTCGCGAAGCAATTTTTTAAAATAGTGTAAAAAAAAAAATAAATAAAAATAAGGGAGACAACTCATCATAAATCCAACTGGCGAGATTTTCGTTTTAATGCCTATTATTCTCATCGCTTAACATTATTTATTTATGAAAATAGAACTACTTGATTAATTTACGTGCTTTTTGGAATACGATACTTTCTTTCCGTACATCACACTGAAGGTTTGAGAATCGAAAAAATCGGAACTTTTGAGGGTATCGAAATCGGTATTAAAATAAAAAAAAAAGTTAGCTTAATTTCTGATTCTAAAAACGATTCTTTTAACGTTTTCTTGACAAAAAATAAAATAAATTAAAAATAAATTAAACAAAGAACTAATTAGTTGTTCATTTACAACTAAGGGTCACAGAATCGCAGGTTATAAATACCATTCCCAGATTTTAGCATTGACTCTACATTTTTTTTTTATTAGTTAGTTACGGTAAACAAAGTAAACATTCTAGAGTTCACTTGCTTATTTCCTTAGTAAACCGTTTCGCATCTGTTTGCTAAACGTCTACATGCTGTTTCTCAAAGAATTCAAATTTGATTATTAAAAGATGTAAAATTCTCTGGAAAAGGTTTTTCAATTCCGTCGGCGCTGGTTTGACACTGTCGTTGCTTGCTGATCGGCTTCTGAAAGATTAAATTTTTAACGCTTTCGACACAAGTTAAAAATTATAGATAAAAATCTAAAATGTCAAAATCTTGAATAAAAACCCTAAAAGAAAACGTTTAGAAATTTGTTGAATTAAAAAAGAAACTTTATCTTCGTTTAAACGTATGGGAGTTGAAGATGCTGTGGTTGGAAGAATTGTTACTAATCCTTTTGCTAAGTGACGCAGGTATGTGTTTGATAATAGATTTAGGGTGGTTAGATAGTGGATTAACATAGATGGGATTAGCGTTATTCTTCTTATATTATCCATACCACTTCTTCTTTAAATCTAAGTTTACATCCAAAAAGTTAACTATTTTAATATTGGAAACAACATCAACTTTTAGCTTGATTCGCCGAAATTCATTGAGGATGCTTCTATTCATTCTCTCGAATTTAGAACCGTTTTTTTTTCTTCTCCCGCTTTCTGCCAAATTCAATTTGTTATTAACTCTACTCCACTTTTCTTTAATTCTTTTTTTTTCTTTATTAAACTCTCTCATCCTCCTTAACCTTCAACTTTTTCTGACACACGACTTGTGCCAACGAACACATTTGCTAACCCCTTTTTTCGACACGCAAAAATTAGCTTAAAACAGACCAGTTTAACCCTCCCCCCACCCACTAACATAATCTACTGTTCTGGTAAAATTGCAAATTTATATTGTCTATAAATCCAGCTGTAGTAATTTCTGAACAACTTTCAAAATAGGTTGAAATACGACTTCTCCATTTTTATCCTTCTTTTTTAGAGAGCTCGCAGCTTTTATAGTCTTTTCTTTTTATCTATAACGTCGGATGGTT